>NW_008704124.1:1554846-1574846 GCF_000326865.2 Helobdella robusta | reverse complement strand
GAGAATTGTAAAACTTTGAAATATCCTTAAATAAGCGCCGTTGATGAGAAAAATTGAAATTGGTTTTCTGCTCTTCATCATGAACACCAATGATTTTCTTATTAATTTCAATAAATTGGATGATAATTATAAAATTACTGTTAGAATTATTGAAAAGTTCAATCGTAAACTTTCAAAAGCTAAAATTTCGGTAGATTTTATCAAATATTGCATCAATTATGGTCTCCTTTCAGCCCTTACAATATATATATATATATATATATATATATATATATATATAGATATTCATTTATTAGATTTAACCAGTTATACATAAAAACGTACACAAGTGAATGTTTATTTGTTTAATGGCTTTTGAATGCATTAAAAACGCATATTTATATAAAAGATAGATTGGGAGAAAGAGAAAGAGAGAAAAAGAAAGAGAGAAAAAGAGAGAGAGAGAAAGAGAACGAAAACAGTACATTCAAGATAGCGCACACAAACACATTAACATACTTATCCTTGTTGGTACACACGGTTTTATTCATTCAAACATCATCCATTTCCATACATACATACATACATACATACATACATACATACATACATACATACATACATACATACATACATACACACATACACACATACACACATACACACATACACACATACACACATACACACATACACACATACACACATACACACATACACAAATACACACATACACACATACACACACACACACAAACACACACACACACACACACACACACATACATACATACATACATACATACATACATACATACATACATACATATGCAAATGTACACACAGCATGGAGTAGATATACACTGGAAAGAGAAAGAAAGAAAGTTTGTATATATATATATATATATATATATATATATATATATATATGTATATATATATATATATGTGTATGTGTGTGTGTGTCATTAATTACAAATTGTTTCTATATTTCTCATATGTGTAAATGTTTTCATGATGTGTATACTCACCTACCCATTGTCTAATTTTTATTATGTGACTCCACTGATTGACAGGGAATTCAACCTTTATTACATGAATATTTCAATATAAAAATATATACCAATTTTCGGAATATATATATATATATACATAAAATTTTTTGTTCACAAAATTGTTTAAATGAAAATTCATAATAAATGCATATAACTCTATATTATAACATATAACTGTGTATATCACATAGTATGATATATGTAAAACGAATGGTTCTGTATGGTGCATGTTATATGTTACAAAATGAGTCGGTCATATAAATATAAGTACATCAACACATAATTTTCTAATATATATATATATATATATATATATATATATATATATATTTATAAATATATTCATTAAAGCTAATTAATATTCATTATATATATGTATATATATATATAATGAATTTTTGAATACGTAATTTATATATATATATAAATCCTGGAGTTGCTTTATTCAATAGGTGTATGTTATGTATATAACATGTTCATTAGACTCGATCGTGAAGAGAAGCTCGTCCATTGAATTGTTTTTAAGCTGTTGTTAAGCTTGTTTTTGTTGTTATTGTATGTATTTATATTTGTGGTTTGTGCTCTGTAATAATTCACATTCATTAATCATAAATAAGATGCTGGTCGTTGTTTACTTTTTACTAACAACATTGCTAGTGTAACAGTCTTGCAACAGTCCTACAACTTTTTGTGTCCAGTTAGACTTGGAAAGTGAATTTTATTCTTATCTTCCTCAACAAACGTTGATTGATGGATAAATGTTGCAGAGAATATTATAATGGAATAATTATATTATTAATAATATAATATATTATTATTATTATAATTTTTGTATATTATTAACAGGAAGCATTATTAATCCTAGAGCAATTTTTACCAATTTAATTAAATTAACTAATTAGTTAATATAACAATCGACTAACTGATTTAAGTTTTACATTTTAATTGATCACTCTGTTATTTTTAATACGGTTAATTTTAATTACCTTATTAGTTAAAATAGTTTTAGTTTATCAATTAAAATTTTAAATAAATAAGAAAGTTACGAAATGTTTACATTGTCGAATATGTTGACGGCGTTCATAATTCTTGTTGTCTGCACGATGGACTTGTTTGCATCAGGTTAGTTTTTTTTAGTTCAGAATTTCTCAACCAACCACAATAATTCATCTTTTATCTGCATTTATTTTATTTATGTACAATCAAATTGTGTTGAATTTTTATCTCCTGTATGGGAATGACGCTTTAACAAGTGCAACTTATCACTATATTTATATACTTATTTTATTTATATGAATATATACAATAAACTTATTATATGTACAATAAATTGTTTAAATCATGCAACCTCGAGGCATAAATAAATCGAAGAACTGGATCACAAACACTTTTTGCTTATTTACATTCACTGAACTGGCTGCAGTTTGTTTTGTATTAGCTAACATGAAAACATAAAGGAAAGATTAAATGGAATAATTGTTGACGCTAGGCTAGCTCTTAAAACTTCAACTATGAAATCGCATTCTTCCAGTTGCTCCATCAAAATTCAAAACCAAACAAACCTTATTGTTGGGATAACTATCAGTAAGTAAAAATTCAAAACAATTTAACATAACCATTCTAAAGTAAAAACATATACGATTAACTTAAATAACTGTTATTAAACAGTTAGAAAGAATTAAAATTAATTATTGTTCTTTCTGTTCACTACCATCAAATGCCACATTTCCATTTTAGAGCAGGTTGTTATATTTACAATTGTGCGATTGTGCCCGTGCGAAACAACACCTCAACACCTTTTAAATATTTTGAACATCCATCCTAAATAATTAAAAACATTATATTATATGCATGCAAAATTCTTATTAATAAGGTCATTTTTATTTTTTTAAATTGAAATAATACTCGCCAATTATTTCTTCAAGTCACCAGTAGAATTGAAGCACTTATTTTCTATATTAATTACGACCTGCTGTTGTGATTTCGTTTTCAATAATTCTTTTGATATTCCATATTTTACTGAGTTAAATATTAAGACTTTCCCAAATCCCAGTCTTTTAACTTTTAAGGTGTAATTTAATTTGTCTCAAGCAAATGAAATTTCGTGCCCACCACAAAAGTTTCACGAAAAACGATAAAATTGATATGCTGCCCATCTTTGCAATAAAATACCATGCTGACGATTTATTCAATGCATTTTCCACTATCCTCATTAAATATTTAGTGCCCTTCTATGGAATCGTAAAAAAAAACTATAAAAATTTTCAATTCCCTTTTTTCAATTTATGTTGTGGCTCAGTAAATTCTTGAATCTTAAAAAGCTTGAGGTCATTTGTTAAGTCATGCTAACTGCATGTGTATGAACCTTGATCATCCGAAGTCATAGAAAGTTAAGTTATTAGTTTCTCTCCAATCTTCTACAGTAAGATTTTTTGAAGACCGCAATATTTTAAAACCATTATCAGTCATAAAATAAATAATCGGACAGAATGCGTTGTTCGTGGCGAAGGTTGTATGTTTGTTTGTTTGTTTGCTTGTTTGTATGTATTATGTGTTTGTGTATGTATATGTGTGCACACACATGGGAAGCGAGTGTATGTGTAAATTGTTATGACGTCATGTTATGTTATGCAATTAATCTATGACCGTAGAATAATCGTTTCGTATCGTTTATAAATTGGCGTGTGTTTGTGAGGATGTCGGGGAGACAAACTTTCATTCCCACCATGGTTGGGCCTGAATGTTACGATCGAGACGTATTAAATAAAAAGGGAACATGGCATTAAATAGAGATTAGAGGCACTGGCATTTTAATATGGATGATCCATTCGTCCTCTCTATACTCGCTAAGCGGTACACACACACACACACACACACACACACACACACACACACACACACACACACACACACACACATGTTCAATTATAAATGTTCTTATCAATGCATACCTGAAAATAATGTTTTAGTAAAATCTACAATCTGTTCAGCCACTATTAAAACACGAGACAGTGTAAGTGCGTTATAGAACAATTTTTAATTAAAGGTGTATGTGGGTGATCCGGTTTTCAGTTTTATGTTAATCTAGTTTCAGTGCGTTCAATTTATTTTTTAATGACGAAAAATTAAGAAAAAATTAAACGTTGGAATGTGCCTCGCAATATTTAAAGCACCAATCTTCTATTATGCACCGACAACAACAGCAGCACAACAAAAACAACAACAACAGCAAAATGACACCACCAACAACACAACAACAAAAATCAAACAACAATAACAACAAAGCAACAAGCAGTTTTGACGACTACACAAGGAATGAGCCAACATTAGTGAATTAAATTCAAGTCAACATCAATAGCAATAGTCAAACAAAAACGAAATAAAAATCAGACAAAACGTCAGGGAAGAAAATAACAATAATGTAAAAAACAAGGAACAACAACAACAACGAACATCAAACAAGCTCCACTCTTACCATCCCGACAACAAAGCAAACAACACTCAAAACACGACAACAAGAGTATGCGGTACAAACAATGAAATGGTCCCCTATAAATACGTTTATGCACAAATTGCGCGTACAAATACAAACGTACGTACAGACAGACATCAAAAATAGCAATTAAAAACGACAACTACTCAACAACAAAACGCAAACCACACAACTCAGCAACAAAAAATACCGAGCGACACGGTACCAAAAATATCAACATCCAGCAACACAGCGCCATCTATTCCATGCCAATAAAGCTATACTGGAACATGCATGAGTGGGAGAAACACAACCGAAACACAAGCACGTTTCCTAGAGATGCTTATAGGCAAATGCACGTACACACAGACACAACTTACACACACACACAACACATACCACACACAGACACACACACGTTTTGTCTTCATATTATGGTGCACGCACGCATATACACGCACACAGATAGTAAATGCGTGTGCAGTACACTGACTATATAGATCTTTTTATTTTTATTCGTTGATGAATCACATGACTCCCATGCTCACTTTGTCTTCATATTCCCACATGTACCGACTGATGTACAGTCTATCATGAAGATTACTCCGCTGCAACTCTGCATACAGATATATATATATATATATATATATATATATATATATATATATATATATATATATATATATATATATACATACATATATATTTGTGTGTGTGTGTGTGTGTGTGTGTGGCTTTGTAGTTTTGTAGTTCATATACATAGTTCATATAAATTTCTATTTTGTATGCAAAACAGTGATAAATTTGTAATTCTCTCTCTCTCTCTCTCTCTCTCTCTCTCTCTCTCTCTCTATATATATATATATATATATATATATATATATATATATATATATATATATATTGCACCGGTGATATAGCTGAATTGTCTTGCATCATATGCTGTCGAAATTATTTTTATTTTATTTATTTCAATATTTTATTTTCAACATTGAGAAGCAACTTTTGAAAAAAAATAAATCTAAAAAGCATGATAGAGAATTGTGCACTGAAGTTTATTTGAAATAGTCGGCTTTTATGCTTAATGTAACTGTGTTGGTGTGTCGTATCTTTGTTGTGTTTTTGTCTTCTTTTCTGTTGGACTGTTTTCATTATTCAGAGGGTTCCTCTTGTTTGGTTTCACAGATAGGCGGGTGAAGTTAACTTCAAGTGTCATCTGTTTATAGGCAATGTTTTATAGCATTGTAAAGGGGTGTAATATTCGGTGTTTTTATTTTAGCACGTTCACTTTCAACTGTTAATCTTAGCTGAAAATAATTATAATACTAGAAAGCAATATTTTACATGTTATTACACGTTATTTTCATTAATGTTGGCTTTCTTTCAATGACTTCTATTGGGATATATATTTGATTTTCAGATGTCTGAAGGTTTATTCGCAGCGTTCTACACTGCAGCCAAATAAATTTTTCCAACGATCGATTCGTTTTTATTAGTTCTACCTTCCATAATTGAAACGAATTTTTTGCTAGTAGTTTTCACGTGTGTTGATGAACTTTTTATTAATTTACAGATATCGTTAGATTACTGATCGGCATGACAAATGTCTGATCTTTCATTGATATATAGCATTAATTGCCAGACAATCTTGATAATCAGTCAATAAAAATTCTCAACTTTAAGTTTTTTCGCTAGCAATTACCGGCATTTTTTAGAGACTTTTTCACTTTTGGAACTTCCATTCAAGCAAGAACCACCAGCCAGAATTAAAGTACTCTGTATGAGTCAGAAACACACCGGCCCGGGAATATGGGAAACACTTCCACTAGAAATTAAAGATTGTAACTCTTTGTATCTTTTTAAAAATAAAAAGATAGAATATTTTATTGCGAAAAGTTCTTTCTTTAAAAAATAATAATTGGCTAAAATTTAATTTCATTAACATTGACACATTTTTCTTTTATTAACAATTCTAATTCTAATTTATTAACAATTCTCGTTATATTACCAGAACATTGTAAAGCTATTTGAAGTTTTTCTTTTTTGGTCACCAAATCATGCGCCATACCTTTTAGTTTTGTTTGATTGAATAAAAGATGATTTGATTTGATTTAAAATAATATGACGTGATTTGCATAATTTATAACTGAAACACCATGGAATATTTCAAGATGGCAGCGTAACGCAAACTCTGCTGTAATGTGACTCGTGTGGATGATGAAAGTTAAAAATGGTCGTGCCTGATAATTAATGACATCTGTTCATGCGTGCGTGCATTTTTCTTCCGTGCAACTGTCTGCTGGCAGTCTTTGTGCTCCTAATGTTGACTGATGTTTCAATGCTGACTATCAATAAGAGTCGTAAATTTTGTGCTTCAAGTTGCGACTGCAACTTTAATGCAACAATCCTGCAACAATCCGCAGCAACAAAGAAGGGAACTAATTAAGATAAAGACATTATCCTTTCAATGATGTCAACCGATTTTGGTCACATTGTCAAATCGATAAAACAGCAATAAAGTGGAAGTGACAGAAATATTTTTAATGGCATTGCGTTTTAAAACATTGAAGAACAAACAAGAACGGTGGAACATAAATTTTTTATGAGAACAGGGAAGCAAACATTAGGTAGTAAAAACAAGGAGAAATAAATTACTCTTTCAATGATAGGAAGAACTAACGGAAACGAAAGAATGAATAAATCTTGAAATAATAGAAATATGACTACGCTGTGAAAGAAAACAAGGAAAACGTTTGCGTGGCCGAGTGGCATGCATGAAACATTCGCATCGACTGCCAAGCAACAACTACGAGAAGGAAGCTTGGCTTACAAAAGAAATCAATAGCCTCATAAAAATAAGTGATTATAAATTATTTGCAAGCGTTACGAGCATTGAAAAAAAATCAATGTTCATGTTTATTCAAATTATAGTAAAAATGAAAAAATGTTGCTGCTAGAAAGTTGATTATGGAGTTTATTCGCAAAAAATAAACTAAAACTTAATAAACATTTTTGTTTTTTTCTATCACTCTTCTTATACGTGTTTGAAAAGTTGAACTTGCGATCATGTGTTTATATAACGCAATTAACATGATGAACATTATATATAGGTAAATAATTTATATGTGCATAAATTATTTAGAGATATATTTATTCCACTTACTATATGATGTTTGTGAGGAGGAATTTATAAAGTAGGTACCATTAAATAATAAAAAATCAGTGATGGAAAAAGTTGTAAGCAGATTTTTGTCTGCGGCTTGTTGTAGTTTCGGGTTTGTTGCTCGTTTGTTAGTCTGTACCATTGAACTTCACGTATTTTGCTGCTGGAACAAATATAAATTAAATTCGGTTGTTGGAGACTACGAAGATGAAAAAGATTAGTAACAATTAATTGAGGTTGGTGGCTTTCCGGGTTCACTAGATCCAAGAAGAAAAATGTTGGAATGCCAGCCACACCGCCGTTGATGATTATCTTGAAGAGTTTAAAGTACGCGGTAATAATAGGAACAACAATTTGTATTAATTTTTATTAAGAAATTTGTATTAAGATAGAAATTTTTTTTTAATTCAAAATCTGGGTTTGAAAATTGAAATATTATTCTCGACGAAAATATCATTTGTGGCGAAGTTTCAAATAATGTTAAACCCTGGTCCCTAAATGCTGTGGGCAAATTCAAAAAATTGAGAATTTATTCAATTGTTTGGTTAATACAAGCATTTGTATTTTATTTTCGTTAAATTTTTATTGAATAATCGTTTAAATGTTTTTTTTTCTTTTATAAATTCAAGTTTTGATTCAAGTTTTAAAACGTTGCTGACTGAATAAAAATGTTTTAACAAAAAAAAAAAAAATATCGGCTATAGGAGCGTAGGACTGTCGTTTGTTATATTTCAATTCCATTCATATTCGTTCAAGTGATAGTCACGGGGTCATAATTTTGAAATGTCGAAATGGAGATTTTCATAAGCTGCGCGAGGTTGTAGGAACTTCAATTCATTAATAATTTCTGAATAATCTTGTTTCTCCATTTTATTTAAACAAATAGCAACAACATCCCACTGTTTTTCTTCTTGTTGGAATGTATGTTTTTTGTGATTTGGTTGCTGTTATGCCATCAGTCACCTGATGCTTTTAATTTGCTTTTAATGCTTGTAATTATGAAAAATTGTTATTAATTATTTATAATTGTTATATGTAATTATTTAATGATATAATATTTATAATTATAATGTTAAGTAATATGTAATTATTTTCTGTCACCAATCATAATTTTGAAAGAACAAATGTCAGGCCAGTTAACTATTTTTTTCTGCCTGTTCCCTCGTCACTAACGTTTAAACATGTCATTAACTATTTCATTTCCAATTGCATCGCCATTGGGTTGGATAATTTCCACTTCACCTTTCCAAGTCTGTCGGAGTCTCTCCTCGTGGATGTTTGCTTCTTTGTTTCTTCCAACAAGACTTACAATTTCAAATGATCCGTGTTCCGCTCTTTCCACCGATTGGGACTGCGCACGTTCCATTGATTTCTTGATTTCTATTTTATTTTTGGCACATCAATATGAGAGAAAGAGAACAAAGTGAGAGAGGAAGAGGGAGAGAGAAAGGAAAGGAAGAAGAAGAAAATAAAAGAGATTAAAGAATGAGATTGGGTGTGTTGTATTTGTGCTTACCCAGATTTATACTTGTGCATGATGTTATACAATTGGGCTCACCTGACAATATTTTTCCACATTATCTCATTATTATCCACTAAATCATCTTTCTGTTTCATTCATCCATCTATTGAAACGTTCGCCCTTTCATTCATTCATTCATTCGTCCATTCATTCATACATTCATTCATTCATTTATTCATTCACTCATTCATTCATTCGTCCATTCATTCATACATTCATTCATTTATTCATTCATTCATTTATTCATTCATTCATGCATATTCGTTTGTATAAATTTTTTCATTCAATTTCATCATTCATTCCTTTATTCAAAGAATTTTTCATAGCTACAAGAGAAATAAGCCGGCGGAAAAGTTCTTCTTACATTCAGGTCTTCAGAGGAAGGTTAAGAAAAACAACATTATCCCTGTAAGTATAACAACGTCATTAACAATATCAAACCATCATTTCAGTAGTAGCAATAATAATAATAATAATAATAACATTAATGATAACAATGAAAAATACTGTTGACCTTCGTTAAATTTTACAATACAAGGACAATATTATATTCCTAATATTCAACTATGAGACAACATATTTACGTATGAAGTATTTTCTTTTCTGATACACGGCACTGATACATGCAGACAGAGATCAAAAACGTCAATCATTCCATCCCAAACACAATTTTCACTTTACTTGTAATTCTTAGTTTTCTACACACACACACAGACACACACACACACACATCCACACACGCACGCACACAACCCCACACGCACGCACACAACCACACACGCACACAGACACATACGCACATATACACATATATACGATTGTTTCATATTAGGAAAAAGACCAAAAAGTAGGGAAATAAAAGCCGTCGATCGACCACCCATAATAAAAATTAATTGATTCCGAGAAAAAATATTCCCCGATGAAAGTAATATAAATAATTGAATGAATGAATGAATAATTGATTGAGTGAATAAGGGAATGAATGATTGGGTAGATGATTAAAGGAGTGAATAAATGAATGGATGAATGGTTTAATGAGTGCATAAACGACGAAATAAATAAACATTCACTCATTCTCACTTTCTCTCGCACTCACTTTCTCACTTTTCTCTTTCATCTTTTTCATTTTTTGAGTATTCCTTTAAATATTATCATCACCCAGTGTATAAATACACGTGAATCATCGCACCACTCACACCTTTGTATGTGATAGGCGAGGATATCTTTACATTCGAACCAGGACACTGCGTCAATCAACAACGCCAGGCACCTTAACCATTACACTATCGCGTTGCCCAAAACGCAAATGTTCGCATCAGGATAAAAAATATCCGACTCTGACTCCGGCCCCTCAAAAAGATCCCACTTCCGATCCCGACCGACTCAGACTTTCTGGTATGTTTGCATGAAATTATTGAAATCTGGCAGGTGATGTATTACGAAATTACGAAATGCTTCATTGTGTGCCGCAAGTTGGTTTAATTATATTATACGGACATTCTTTGCAATTTGTCAAGCTTATTTTTTTTTACTTTAACAGTCTTTATATAGGTGTTTATAAGCATTCCACGTTATCAATTCTCTTTTTCTCTCTCTCTTTCTCTTTCTCTCTCTTTCTTCTATCTCTCTTCTCTCTTTCTCTCCGACTTTGGTATTTTATTTTATTGATCGTTAATAAAGATATAATTAGCGAATTTACAATAAGAAGAGGTCGACTTGTGACGCGAACTCACAGTGGAATGTTGTATCGGTATGTGTGTGTGTGTGTGTGTGTGTGTGTGTGTGTGTATTTATGTATGTGTGTGTGTGCGTGCGTGCAGTGTGCGTGTGTCTGTAAAATGTTGTGTTGGTGTTACAATAAGATGTTAGTGTGGAGTGTTTAATAATAAAGATTTTTGTGTGTTGGGATTTGTATATTTTGATCTTACGTACGTTTTTATGTTGTGATTATTTCTAAATGTCGTCTGCTGTATGTATAAAAGTATGTTTAGTGTTTTTGTAACATTTGTTGTAGTATCTACAATGCTTGTACACGAATGAGTAGGTATGTAGGTAGGTACTTTTTTTGAATAACTCTCATTTAATGAAGTTACTTAGCGATTGGTGAATGAATGATTGAAAATGCCTCTGCTTGAAGACTCATGTGGTTGGTTGATTGGTTGGTTGGCTGGTTGGTTGGTTGGTTGGCTGGTTGGTTGGTTGGTTGGCTGGTTGGTTGGTTGGTTGGTTGATTGATTAGTTGGTTGGTTGGCTGGCTGGCTGGTTAGTTGGCTGGCTGGCAGGTTGGTTGATTGGTTGGTTAGTTGGCTGTTTGGTTGGATGATTGACAATGCCCATATGTTTTTCTATCTTAATATTTTTATTCAATACTTTATTTTAAACCTTATTTAAACCATACCAATAAAAGGAATTATTTCTGCGTTAATCCTGTTCCGCATGAGCAGTTAACAAAAAAAAAATCAGCCGAGTTAATTTTTATGTGGTGTGGCAGTTATAATACAAAATATAAATGAACAAGTGAATGAGTGAGTGAGTAAATGAATGAATGAACGAATGAAAGAACGAACGAATGAATGAATGGGCGAACAAACAAACGAATGAACGAATAAATAAATATGCCGTGAGTCATTACATCAATCTGACATTTGAATGTTTGATGTTGTTTTACTCCTCATTGTTCAACATTTGTGAGCATGTTTTACATCAGATTCATTCCTATCATAACGTTCATTCATTCAACATTTCATCCCAGCATGAAGCATCATAGAGATGAAAATTAAACACAATAATGAACTTTTCGTTGTGTTTCCTGACAGTTTGAACATTTATTGATCTGCATTCATTGCATATGTTGTGGCCTGTGCAAACATGCTGAGGTATGCGTAAATAAGCTTTGTTATTTTATTATTATTCATATTAATGACTGCCACTTCATTCATTATCCGTCCATTCATCCGTCCATCCATCCATCCATCCATCCATCCGTCCGTCCGTCCGTCCGTCCATCCGTCCATCCACCCATCTATCCACCCATCCAACTATCCATTCCTCTAGTGTTAGTCTTCAACTTTTACAAATAAATAAATATCAAACTAGTAACTGGAGGTAGAGTATTTTTTTCACTGAAAACATTTTTAATTTCTGAAAAAAGTAATACAACATTAAGCCTTATACATTTTAATGGATTATTTAAAAAAAATCTGTATATGAATTTTTTACTGACAATTTTTTATGTAATTATGCACACACTGGCACACACTGGCACACACACACACACACACAAAAGCACACGTAAGAGAGGAAAGCAAGTTCATTGTAGCAAGTCAATAGTAAACTCAGTCATGCAGTAATGTGAGCGTTCAACTGCATGTTTATTCAAGTGTGCATGAGATGTTACATGGACCAACAATAATACAACGCCGCTCGTTTCTTTACACTCGTATTGTATATCTATGTGTATGGTTGTTTGTTTGTATGGTTGTTTGTATGTCTGCTTATATGTGTGTAAGTGTGCTTGTTTTTTGGTATACCTTTCTTCGTATTGTATTTGTATTGTAAGTTGTTTGTTTATTTAGTTTATGTTTGTATATTTGTATATGTGTATGTATGCATGCATGTATGTATGCATGCAAATACATACATACATGCACGCACACATGCATGCATGTATGTATGTATTTGCTTTTATAAATCTGTTAATATGGCGTATTTTTATATTCGCATAATGTCGTATTCGTGTGCAGTTGTATTACCGCAATTACATGATAGGTTTGCATTATTTATTTGATTAATGCATTAATATTTGTATCGTGCATTGGATTCAGTGTTTTTATTTCTCTTGAGTTTGTGTACTCTTACACTGCTTTGTTTATCGCGTTTACAAAGTTTCATATTGATTAATTTATTTATTTTTATATTTGTTTGTCTGTCTGTTTGTTTATTTTCTACTTTACTTATTTGATTTTCAAGTCGTTCGTGTATTCATTTGTTAAGAAGTTTGTTGGACGACTCCTCCTTTCTAGCCAGCATTCGTGTGAACGTTCTGTGCTGTCTGCCGAGTCGGGTCATATTTATATTTATCATAAAAGTTTATGCATGACGGAAAGTAAAAAACTAATAAGTTTTTGGTAATTTTATGAAGAAAGACACAACCGCTGGTTTCAAATCATGTGCTTGAAGATTCTTAACACATTACGTATTTGAAAACTGCTGATGTCGCTAAAATTTATATTTACTATTATATTTCAACAGGCTAATAAATAGAAACGCATTCACATGCCTGCCTGCCTGCATGCGTTTATATTCACACGCTGATGTCATGCTCTTTGCAGCGGCACGCACACTCGCCAACGCTAACAATGAATGATATTAATGTATTAATGAGCAATAAATTTACTTAATTTTTTTGTTTATTTAGTTTATTTATGGACGAATGTACACGCGCGCGCTCACACACAAACACACACACACACAAACACACACATATATATATATATATATATTTAACACAATGTTGTACCTGCGTTCGTCGATTTAATTGATGTGTTAGCACTCATGCACTCAGTGTGTTCCTAAAAGCAGATGAAATTTCAATCGTCTTTCATAAATTTTCCTTTTTTTCTTTTTGATGCCTGCATTTTAAATCTGAAACAGGGTTTGTGACTTTAATTTTTCGAGACCTGAAAAAAAAATAGACATGTGTATGTTTGTCGATGGAAGTATGTGAAATTGAGTGGAGCATTGCTTGCTACCTACCTATAAAATAAATGCAAACAAACAAAAATGCTTTACGACCGGCAAGTGCTGAAACTTTTCTGCCTCGACATATTTACCAAACACCTTGTGAGATGTCGCTTGTTGCTGTTTGTGCATGTGCACATACGCAAGCTCCGTGCAACTCACAAGCTGCTTGAACATACTGTACAAACTGTACATTACATTCACAAACACATAAACATTCGCACAAACACACACACACACACACACACACATATATATATATATATATACATACATACATATATACACTTACACCTAAAAATATTTACATATGAACGAGCCCACACTGTTGATTGGTTGCGTTGGAGATTGCGCATTGTTGCAAGTTTGTGCTTGGCCGTGCACACACCTCTCTGATAAAAGTGGAATTTGAAAATTGCTCTGCGTGTGCGTGTGAATGCGCGTTTGCGAGTTCAGTGACGGCTGATTCAACAATGCGACATTCGACATTTCTTCAGTGTCGTCATGTGGTTCAAGAAATTATTAAGTTTTGAATTATTATTTAACTTTTAAATGATTAAATTTTGTTAACTGTTTGAACGAGTTACTCCAACAAGCAATGAGATAATTACTTTCATATTACTCGAAGATATGGGTGGTGCTTGTAAATTATCTACATTACCTTATAAATGTCCACAACATGCTAGAGAGAGCAGGCAGTCCAGAATAAACACACACGAGTGTACATTAGCGTACATTAACATGCTGGATATTGCGGTCCACACATTAAGGATCCGTAAATATTGAGAAGTGTTACGTATCTACCCAGACGACAACACACACACACACACACACACACACACACACACACACGCACGCACACACACACACAACTCAACAATCTCTCTCAAGAAATGGCATGTGGATTTTGTTGTGCTGGGTCCATGAAGCTGGCATGCATGCTTATCAGTTATCACGTGTTTTAGTGATTTGTACAAACTGGTTTTATTTTTTTTGAAAATCCATTAATTAATTCATTCATTCGCCATGCATCATTCACTTATTTGATTAATTTTCGGTTTCTATAATATAATAATTTGTTTATTATATATCATATATTTTATATTTGAAATGGAACAACCTGACTGCTCTTTACTTAGACCAACGAAGATTTGAGATATATCTCAGCTTTTAGCGTCCATGCAACTTTAATGCAAATCTACTTTGAAAAGCTGAACAAAATTCCTATCCGCTAAGCAGGTTTGTATATCATCACGTCTTCTCTTGTCCATTCTTCCACCCATTTTACAGCAAAAAAAAACTTGCTAATGGTCAGTTTGTTGCGATGGTATGTTGTAGGTGTGGCATGTTGTTGGTGTGGTTGGTGTGGTATGTTGTTGGTGTGGCATGTTGTTGGTGTGGTGTGCGTTATGATAATGGCATGATGATGTGGGTTGAGTTATGATGCAGTGAAGTTGTGACGCTGTGGCATGTGAATGTTGCCACGTGATTATTTTAAAGGAGGTGATTGTGTTAGAAATGTGTTGATGTTTTTGGAGATTAGAAATAATGACGTACTCTTTTTAAAATACGTTTTTGTTGTGTTTTTTAATGTTTGTTGTTGTTGCTGTTGTTGTTGTTGTTGCTGTTGTGTTGATTGATGTTTTGTTGTTTGCTGTTTATATATTTTGTAAAGTTTTGTCTTTTTCATCGATGGTATATTTTTGCAGCACGCCTTCACATTGGGATAACAATATTTGAAGCCAGATAAAAAAATGTTTGTACTTTTGTAACAAGAAAAAATAACAGAAAAATTGCAGCGAGAAAAATAACACAACGTTAAAGAAAACCAGCAAGCTCTATAGCCCACAACACACCGTTTGAACTTTTTTTTAGAGGTTAAAACACTATAATTAATAACTTTATTGTCAATCAAAAAAACGAAAGTTATTTTATTTTATTCATTAGAGAAAATGTCAATTTATTCATTTTCATCCATAATTTTTATCGATAAGCAGCTTTTCTTTTTTCAAAACAAAGTTTTTCAAAATCTGTTTGAAAAAAGATGATGACGACGAAAACAATGCTGATGACAATGATGATAATGATGTTGATGACGACGACGACGATGATGATGGATAAGTATTTGGAGACATCTGATCATTAAGAAGGCATCAAAATGATCTCAGCTGTCAGCTTACTCATGCAGTCTTCAGCTGAATTCATTCATTCATTCATTCATTCATCCATCCATTCATCCTTCATAAAACCATCTCTCATTTATTCATTTTTCATCTGTCCATATTTAATTTATCCATTTGCTTATCCATCCACCCATCCATCCATCCATCCATCCATCCATCCATCCATCCATCCATCCATCCATCCATCCATCCATCCATCCATCCATCCATCCACTCATTTCTGCTGCAGTGTTTATATTTAGGAAATACAAGAAACATTTGTTTTGTTATAGTTACGAATTATACTGTTAATTTCTCTTCTATTTGGGAGGCCATCATAACACATTTGTATGCGACGTGGCGACCCCCCTATTGTTTGTTCGTTCGTTCGTTTGTTTGTTTGTTTGTTCGTTCGTTTGTTTGTTTGCTTGCTTGCAACCCTCCACCTCCCCCCTTGGGCTGCTGCTCGACTCTTCGACAAATTCATCTCATCGCCACACATTGAAGTAATTACCCTGTTTAATTTTCTCTGTTCTCAGTTGAAAGTGGATTTGATAAATAATTGTGCTCAGGGGCATGTTTGCCCTTCCACGCATGCACAGGACTTTATGAGCCACCGCCGCTGCTGCTATAATTGTTTTCATATCAGTTGCACACTTTTCAATTTCACGCATTCAAATTTTTGATTTATTCTCCAATGAGGTTGTGTTTGTGCAGCTCACATATTTCATAATATTTATCAATAGAAAGAGTTAACTGAAGTTTATTAGCTTAACCTTCAATGTGAGAAAAATTATTTTCTTCAATTAATATTTGTTAATTTAAATTGAATGTTCATCACTCGGTTAATTGAGTTATCACAACGATTAAATCTAATATTTTTGAGAGCGTTTCTGCATGGTGCTTGCAGTATGTTGAAACGTTAGCATTTGATTGAAGCACACAAGTTGGTGTAGGTATTAATCAGTAGCAGAATGTTTGCGCTGGTTTTCAACGCTCATTAAATGCATGATGTCGATAATTGACGTTTAGAACTTATTCTGCTTCAGCGAGGGCGTGTGCCGTTAGATTAACTACGACGCTTCGGAGACAAACAATCTAAATTCGGATTAATACACCATGCCACGTGAACAATTTAAAAATATTCAGTGGCGGATTTAGAAAAGGGAGCCGGGGGAGAGCTGGCCTCCCCCGTTGTGAGCAGTTTTTTAATAAAAGTAAGAAAAAGGACTGTTTTATTCTCTAGAATTCCCATTCCAGAGAATTAGGTTTTACCAATTCCCATCGGAATCCCATGGGATTCTTGCAATTCCCGTTCCCATGCTTACCTCTACCCTAATTGGCGATTTTTCTTTTGTTGATTTACATCTTATAATAATTTTTTGTATTTCTAAATAATGAATGAACATAATAATAATCATTAAGTTAAAATTTAACTTGACTGATGACGAAGCGAACATTTAACAGTCATTTATTCTTGTATCATGTTTGATCTCATTACTACCACTGATGATAGCAAGATCCAGGATGTCGGCTGGCCTGATTTATGTAACAAATAATTTTCTAAACAATGTCTCTATCTATATACGCATGTATATGCTTATACATATACATGCGTACATACAAACACTTACATACATGCAATTAAGCAATTATAATTGCTGGCATTCGCTATCAGTTTGTTAACACATGCTTGCAATTATGCCAACTTCAGTTCATGGGGGGCTAAAAATTGTAAATCTTTGCATATATGCCTACGCTGAGTATTCTATGCACACATAATGCTACATATGTAAATATTATTGCATTTTCAGATGCATGTTGTAAGCATGAATGTATGTATACATGCATGCATGCATGTATATGTCCGTCCATGCGAGTAAATGCATGAATGTACACATGAATGCAAGTGAATGCTTATCCGAGTGTATGTGCTGATGTATGCGTGTAATGAGTTGTTGGCGCGTGGAAGGCTGTTTACATGTAAATTCGATCGCGTTAATACGTTCATGTTCAGCCTGCCCCTACCATGCTGCCTGCCCGCTCGCAACCGCACTACAATAGTCGTTCGCTGGTTCACAATCAACGCAGGCTCGCTCGTGGAAATGTACACCGACAAATGTATATGTATTTGTTTCGGTTCTTATGTGTATTTGTTTTGTACTCCTGATTCCTCAGATATGAGCAAATAGATTTTTATTTACGCTCATTTCACACTTGTTATGTTATGTTATGTAAAGGTGTAACTAGGAAAAGATTCAAAGGTGAAAAGAGGAGAAAAGAAAGAGATAATGAGAGAAAAGAGAGAGAGGGAGAGAAAGAAAGAAAAAAAAGAGAGGAAAACAAAAAAGGTAAGTAAATTAATTTTCGTGCCGTTAACTTAAGGTTTGTATGTTGAAGACGTTTTGTGTTATCATTCCAAAATTATCAATAATGGTAAATAAATTAGAGGCACGTGATAGAAGATAGAAGTTTCATCGGAGTCAGCCGTGAAAGGAGTAGAAATTTAAAAAAAAAACTCATCTTGTCAGTGATCATCGACGTTTGATTGTCGAATAACTAATATGGAACGGTGAATGTTGTCTAGTATTTTGTAATCAGTTTTAGATGTTATTTTCATCATTTGAACCATTTTGATTTTCTGAATCTTTTCAAGTTTGATTTCTCGTGACTAACCTACCTGGTAAATGGTAAATGCGGTGACATTTCTTAACAACTGTATATACGAAAGCCTGAACTCAAATATGTATATATATATATTTATTTATTTAAAAATATTTATATAGCGCAAATTAAATACTTCAAAGGCGCCATCAAAAAATGAAACAAACAAAATATCTGTGCGTGATCAACATAAATTAAAATATTCAAATTTAATGTTTATCAACAGAAAATAAATATGTTTTTAATTCTTTTTTAAATGTCATATATATATATATATTTTATATATACATATTATGTAATGTGCAGAGTTAACGTTTAGTTTCATAAGTTTGCCATTGGCTGGTTTTGCGGCATTCAAAGGTACTTGCCTGCGTGTCTGTCTCCGGTTGACCCATTGACCGCCTGCTTTATGAAAAGTTCAGCTTCAAGTTTCTCCAACCTTAAGAATACTAGTTTTAGTCTGAAAGAGTTTGAATAATAAACAATGTTTATTTGCAAATGTTTGATATGGTTTTTGTTGTGATGTTAACTTGCACAAATTTACGATATTTTAAACAGCCTGTTTATGTCTTTTGATGTTTTCTCTTTTATGCGCAGTTTTTATCATTTTTTTCATAACAAAAATACAACAGCCGATGTAACATATTTTTGGAGCACATCATTCAGATGCAAAATCTCGTGCAAGCAGATTCATCAGATGTGTGATGACTCATCAACATATTGTCGATGCAGTTTATTTACAGTCTGTTTGTTGATGCATTTCATTTGATGTTATTTCTTATTATTATTATTGATGTCGTTCCTCATTAATGTTGTGAAAAATGAACATCCAAACAATATGCTGCTCTACAAACTACAAAAAACGTTGACTGAAAACTATTAGAAACAATTTAAACATGGAACATTATTTGAATGCTCTCCACCGAATTTTTAGCTTTTGAAAGTTTACGATTGAGCTTTTCAATATTTCTAACAGTAACTTGTAATTATTATTATTATTAGTAGTAGTAGTTTTGGTATTTGGATAAAGATGGAGATAACACTGACGATACAAAAGCAATGAGGATGATGATGAAGATGATGATGAAGATGATGATGGGAGGATGAAAATGATGATAATGAGGATGATGATGTCATATGCATAGGGGTAAAATAATTCTGAGACGACTATGACGTGATGTCAACGTTAGGCATTGTGATTAAAATTAATTAAAAAGTGATGNGTGATGATGATGACGATGGG
>NW_008704124.1:1447757-1554796 GCF_000326865.2 Helobdella robusta | reverse complement strand
ATGATGAAGATGATAGTGATGATGATGTTAGTTATAAGGTTAGCAATTATGGTGATGATGATGAGGCTGATGATGATGGTGGTGGTGATGATGATGGTGGTGGTGATGATGATGAGGCTGATGATGATGGTTGTGATGATGATGCTGTTAGTGGTAATGATGATGCAAAATAATGAAATAAATATTGAGGACTCCTGTTGATATAAACGTCAGACGTGATGAATTGCATTGATTATCATGACGACGACGATGATGATGATGATGATGAAGGTGATGATGACGATAGTGATGAAAAAGAAGATGATGACGACGACGAAGATGAAGATAATGATGATAGTGAAAATAATGAAGAAGAAGAAGAAGAAGAAGAAGAAGAAGAAGAAGAAGATGATGATGATGATGATGTAGTTGCTTTATAATGAAATGATGACAATGATGACAGATCTGATGATGTGATGAGTGCAAAATGGTCAGCGATGATGGAAAACATGATGATACTTGTTACTAGATGATACTTGATACTAGATGATACTTGATACTAGATGATACTTGATACTAGATGATACTTGATACTAGATGATACTTGATACTAGATGATACTTGATACTAGATGATACTTGATACTAGATACAAGGAATTATGATACACAAAGTAGAAGAACGTCTTGAAATGAAGTAGCAATGATGATGTTTTTAAAAGGTTACCGACTGGCTGGTTACGTACGTTGTAGTTGTTGAAAATGTAGTAGCGCTGCGTTCGTTATGTTAAAAATGTTGACAACAATACCGTGTTAATAACAACGTAAATGTCTTGAATAATTCTGCCAATTTGACCTCGATAATTACTCTGATTATGCTATGATGTTGAAACTAAAATACATGCAGGGGTATTTCAATTGTTGGATGTAAAAACATAAACATCCATTTATATTATTTCATTTCATCGGGCAGGGCAATTATCGCCCGTGTGTACAAGCTAGCAAACGTCTTGGTAAAAAAACACAGAGATAAAGAAGATTATTCTACAGCCACTGCACACACCACACACACGCGCACACACACACGCACACGCCCACACATAAAGGCACGACTTTTCATACACATATACATATAATGCCAGCGCTTGAATATTTCATAATTTAAAAGGTCCATAAATTTTGAAAGCAGGCATACATCAAAACGTCGACGACTCAGACGGCAACATGATACAAAGAGCCCAGCACATCCAAACAAACGCGGGTACGAACAGGTCAGCGCATAAATATTCACACATGTAGACACACACACACACACACATACACACACACACGCACACTCCACGACAAAAACATACGAGTAACAACTGACACATAAACAAACAATTGCTCTTTCAAAGCACATAAGCTTACGAGAGCACTCACATGATCACACGCACAAATGTGAAAACACACAAACACACTAAAGCCCGCGCGCGCGCACACACACATATAAACAAATAGAAGCAGACACACTAACACACACGGAATTAAAACATGTGCAAACAAGTTGAAAAATTTTAAATGTGCATTAAAGTAAAAATGTTTTTTTTTGAAAATTTCATTTGTTTAAAGAAATACCAACCAACTTCGTGGCTAATGGAGGAAAAGAAAATATAACTCTCTCTTCAATCAAATGTTTCTTTTTTCTGACGTTTCCTCTTTTTATATTAACACACACACACACACACACGCACATGTACACACATATATACATGTATGTATGTTGGAAGGAGACCATATTTTGTGTGTGTGTGTGTGTGTGTGTGTGTATGTATGTATGTATGTATGTATGTATGTATGTGTGTATGTATGTATGTATGTATGTATGTATGTATGTATGTATGTATGTATGTATGTATGTATGTATGTATATTTATATAGAAGGGTAGTTGTAAGTTTGTGGATGCAGTATATTTTGCCGTATAAATAATTTCCATATGTCATAATGGTTAGTTTATTTTATATTATGGAATAACTTGTGAATGTTTTTTTTTTTACAAAAGTTATACTTATAACGATTGAAACACTTACTTACCAGCCGACGGTACAGTTATCTAAAACTACACGTTCGAGAAACGTTAGCAAGTTTAATCATTGTCCACCAGCTAACCTGCTTTCAATTTAAAACCATGGAACGTTTGTTATAGCAAATCCTCTTGCTTCAAAAATGGTAGTTTTCCATATTTTTGGTAATCTGCGTTACTTTTCTGTTATTGAGTGAATTGTTTTGAATAGTTGCACGCCTTGCCATATTATAAAAAAGCAAAGAAGCAAGCTGGCAGGCAGGCAGGCATGCGAGCAAGTAAACAAACAAGCAAGCAGGTTGGCAACAGATGGTGGGTAGGTTTGGGGTGGGCGACGTAAGAAGAAGTTTTTACCAATCATGTGCAAGCATACGTTCGTCCATTTCGATCATCACTGCCATCTTTTTAATCTTAACTTCTTCAGCTGTTTCTCCCTCACTAATTATAATAATCTTTCAGTGCATTTTAGAGTTATGTTGAAAACGTGAACATGTTCACGACAAGACTGGCATAGGTTATGTTTTACTATTGAATGAAATTTTTACTAATAAAATTCATGGCTAACCTTCCAGCGTATTGGACAAACACTCAACCAACCTACTGACCAACCAACCAACCAACCAGCGGGCCAGCCAACCAACCGACCGACCAGCCAACCTAACAACCAACCAAACAACCGGCCAACTATTCAATTAACCAAGCAACCAAACAACATAGCTACTTGAACAGAAAAAAAATTCAAACATTTTTCGTAAGAAAGAAAAAAACATTTGTTAAGAAGAGTTTGATTGATCTGTTTTTCTCCCATCTCCTTTGCAGTCTTAACGTTTTGTTTACAGAAGGAGATGTATTTTCGTTGGGCCTCGCTGCCGTTGCATTCTGTTGTATGGTATTCTATTTCTTTCCTCATTGTTTTCTTTTTGTTTTTGTAGGTTCTCAAATGTTATTTCACTTGAGCGCATTTATAATGTTTCAATTTATTTTTTAGCGCTCGTATGTTCACCATTTTATACCTTTCCATTAACAGGACCACCGTTATCCAATTTTAAACATCCATCTAATTTGAGAGCCTTTTTTTAAAATATTTCAGAATTTCATTTTGCTCCAACTAGTTTGTAAACTACAACCAACTGTTTAATGGCGGTTCGTGTCCCACTAACAATTTTAACGTTTGAAAAACATGAAATGTTTATTAATTTTTCGTCGGCAAGTGTGGTTACTGCTGAGCTGTCAACGTTTCAAAAACTTTCAACGTGCTATGTGTGCATGTTTTTTAAAATGGCAGGTGCTGGTGGCGATGCCCTGAAATAACATTTGATGCGTGAGTGACGTCTTTCAAAATTTATTTTCTTCAACTATTGGATAAATTTTTTACGTTAGTTAAGTCAGCTTCGTTTTGGTCAAATTTCTGTTTTTTATTTTCAAGAGTGTTAGTTTGGTTGGTTGAATAACTTTAGTTTTGTAACGTTGAAAAATAAATTTATTTCCATTGTTTAGTTTCAAGAAACAACATCCACTCCTTTATAAGCATTTTAATTCCAAAGTGTCTCCTCCTTAAGACTGTCCACTTTTTGTTTGCATGCGTGGAACGGAAACTTCAGCCGGCCTTTTTTTTGTCTGATTGAAATTAATTTCAACTGTTGACGAGTTCGAAGACAATGCTATTTAATGGATATTAAATCATCATCATCTTCATCATCTTCTTCATCATCTTATTCATCATCATCATCTCTTTCTTCTTCTTGCTCTGTTTGTCCGCAACCTTGCTGTTGTTTCTTAATCCATACGGGAATGGTGATATCGCTATTTTCATCATCACCATCATTATCATCATCATCACCACGGCATCATAATTACTATCGTCATCATCATCATCATTAACAACGTCATCAACAGTGCTTATAATACGCTAAAATAATTATATATAAAATAACCGGTATTGTAAAAATATATATTGTTACAACCATTTTCCTCATCATCTTCATTCTCTTAGCTATTATTACTAAAAACATCATCTACTTCATCATCATCATCATCTTCTTCTTCATCATCACCACCATCATCAGTTTTGTAAATTTTTCATGTCAATGTCTAATCCTTAGCTTCCAATTAGTTTTTATGTGAAAATATTTTATCAAAAGAGGGTATCATACTACGCTGTAACTTTGCATATAATAGTTGCTGGGGTTGTCATATCATCATTTTCGTCGTTTTGTCATCTTATCATTTCTTTTTCTGAATTTGTATACTAATTAAATTATATAAATAAATAAGATTATATGTATATATAATCTAATTAAATATTTAATAGTTTGTAAAAATAACGACTACTACAAAAGCTGCTCTTGAACTGTGGTTCTTGTACCCATTAAGAAAACAGTTTCCGCCACTCCTGAAATATTTCCGCGTTTGACGAACGACGCGGAGTTATTCGGGGCCACATTGTGCCCACCCACAACTAAATGGCGCGCCTGTCTCAAAAATTATGTACCTACTGTCTTCATTCTAAAACATTGCAACATTTTTGCCACGGCTGCCCATCCATCTCTCTGTGGAGGTTTGCAACTTGCAGCAAGTGTTCACAATGGAAACAACAGTTTTCTTTTTCTTACACCTGACGTGTTATACCAACAATCATCTGTCATCACCACGCCGACAATTTCGCGCCATTTTTGATTCTGGCCACCAAAGGATTATTCTTCTTTGATTTCTACTGTTAACATTTTTCATAGAAGAATAATTGATGAAAAATTATTTAGGAAGAATTGTTTGAAAATAATTAGCTCGAAAAAAAATAATGAGAAATGTCAGCCGAGAGCAGAGGCGACTGTTTGTTTATTCCTCCTACATCACCACTCACTCACTCACTCACTCACTCACTCACTCACTCACTGTTTGTTGCCGTTAATAAATAACTTCACTGCGTCATAATAAAAAAATTGAAATAAAGTCATCAACAGCAGTTTCGACATAAATTACAGTAACAGTGTTGATGACATGTTGACGATAACGGAACGATGCGACGTTACAACTCTGTTGTTGAGAATGAGCAAATGTTGCGGCAACAACAACAACAAAACAACAATAAAAGAACAGCAAAGCAACAGCGAAACAACAACAAAACAAAAGGACAAGGAGAAAGAAAGCATGAAGGCCATCTGCTTAGCAACGTAATGAGGAGGTCTGCACTGATACCATGCAGCCAGCTAGCCAGCCACGATGAACTTTCACTTTCCTTCAAAAGAAAGTTCAGCAGTGCAATTTCATGGCAGTCTCGCCATCCGTGCATGCAACACTCCTGCTACGGTGATTTATGAATGTGGTGTTGGAGGTGATTGATTCGGGAGGATACTGGCGACCAGAGGTGCATTAATAGTTGAACGTGCCTCTTTAATGCCATTGATAATTGCATCTGTTCAACGTTCTCTCTTCAACTCTTTGTTTGCAAACTTCTTTACATGTTCGTTCAAAATGTCTCTGTTTGCTTTATAACGATTTACACCATGGTGATCTTTTCTTTTGTGACGTTTAATTTTGTGTTTACGCCAGCTTTATTTTGTGTTCATTATATGTTTTAGAGTTGTCCATTTATGTTCATTTTATGTTTTATATTTTCATCCAATGTTCATTACATGCCTCATGTACATTTGCTGGATGTTGATGAAGAAGATGAAACATGCAGTTTAATTAAAATTTACGATGGGTGCGTATGCGTGCGTGTGTGTGTATGTTTGTGTCACTATCGGCGCGCGTGTGTGTATGTATGTATGTATGTATCTGTACGTGTTGGTGTGAGTTTGATTTTATGTGTGTCTGGCAGTTACACCTTGTATGTATGTTATCTCTGATTAAATATATGCGATCGGACAAATATAAAGAAGATTAGCAGCCAATATTCACCAACACGTGTTGTGATGTGGCGTTGTATTAATGTGTTGTTTTGATGTTGTGTTGTTGTGATGTTGCAGTGACGTTGTGATGTAGTTTTGTAATGTTGGGATGTAATTTCGTAATGTTGGGATGTAATTTTGTAATGTTGGGATGATGTGGCATGTAGGAAAACTAACGCAAAAAGATTCTTCCCCATGTTGACCCCATCCTATATGTTCCACCTCGTAATTTGCTACGTAATTAAAAAAACCTTAATTATCCAAATTAGGTTCCTTATATCTAGATAAAAATTTTACGTGATACATGATAAGATGAACTGAAAAAGCATATACAAAGATATACTAAACGCGAAATGTAACCAAAATTATCAGGCTCACCAGATAGATACATCACAACAACAAATGGAATATATGATGAACGAACGAACAAACGAACGAACAAACGAACAAACAATCGAAGACACCAGACCAAACGGCAGAACTGAGCACAGCTAACAACGACACAATGAAAGTGCTGTTATTGTTGTTGTTATAAAAATAAAGTAATTATAAAATGATAATAATGTTAATAACAGTAGTAATAATAATACAAGTAATATTAAAAAATAATGGTTATAACAAAATAAAAAAATAATTAATATAAATGGCTTGCATCATTTAACCGATTGTTTTGCACTAAAGCGTGGGGAGATATCTGCAACGTTATCATCCAGAGGAGATGTTTTTCATCATACATACCTGCCGAATGAATACTTGGATTAAATTTATATTTGATACTCTGGCTCTCACTGGGAAGTTTCATTTTGAAGGGTCCTCTGCCTAACACTTTAAAATCAAATTTGATCACGCTGAATGTTAACCAACAGCCAACACTTCTACCCTCAAAATTCTCCCTCTGTTTTGTATGGTTCTAATTTTCTAGTCAATTTATCTTCCGAATATCACTTGTTCGTTTAGTCGTTCGTTGTTTTAGTTGCTCATTTGATTGTGTTTCAGTATTTGTTTGGTTGTGTTTGTTTGGTTTTATTTGTTTGATTATGTTTATTGTATTTGCTGCTCAACTCTTTGTTCTTGCGTTTCAATGTTTATTTGTTTCTATGTTGGTTTATCTTTTTTATCATTTATTTATATTTTCATTTACAAATAAAAAAAAATAAAAAAGTTAGTTTATTTCTTTATTTGCCAGCCCGGCGCAGCGTCCTGGCTCTCAGCAAGTCTTCATTGCACAAAAAATAAAAGCACAAGAAAAAATTGTAAACTGCTCTTCGATGTACGTCGTTGTTATTGCTGTTGTTGTTGCTGTTGTTGTTGCTGTTGTTGTTGCTGTTGTTGTTGCTGTTGTTGTGCTTACACTGGGTTGTCGTTTTGCAGGTAAATTGTGTTGTTGTTGTTGTTAAGTTGAACCGTTGATAGCAATCCTGTGGAGTTGTAGTTGGACAGTTGTCGTGTTGTAATAACGTTTGTTGTTTTTTCCCAAATTATAAATAACAATAATTATAAATAACGAACAGTGGTTGATTATCATGTGCTTCATTAATTTGGAGCAAATGTGCGAAACATTTGAGAAATTTCTGCCCTTTTCCTTGTTGTTGTTATTTAAGACACGTTCGCCTGGCACGGGTTTGCTATTTCATTGCCTAATGCACCTTTAAAATATTCCAATAAATATTTTTTGTTTGACTGAACGATAACTTTTGCTCGCAACATGTGATACTTTGCTTTATTTTCTTATTTCATGTTGGAGTTATGTTTCAAAGTTATTCTGCCTCCAGCTTACTTTGAAGTGTGCTGCTCAACAATCTTCTTCTTTATTTATACGTTTTTTAAAGTTAAGTTTCTTCTGCAGTTGGTTCCAACCTCGCTTACGAACCGACACATGAGCAAAAGTGTTGGGAATGTAACTAATTACAAGATACCTACCTACCTATCTACCTACCAACATACACCGACCGGCAAACAACAAAAAAACGTTTGCACCGACTAATTGTATTTACCGAAATACTAAACCGATAACAACGTTCAACTTTCAACATCACCAGCAACGACAACAACAACACTTAAATGATGACATTAGCATGCAAACTTTAACAAGCAAACATTACGCACTAACATCAACTTACAAACATTGCGTACGAACATTAACAAGCAAACATTGCGTACGAACATTAACATACGAACATTGCATACAAACGAACGAACGTTTAGATTCAAATTTTCCAAACAAGCAATAATGTACACCAATTTAGTTACAGACATAAATATTAATGCAAGCCAGCACACACGTACATAAATAATAATTAAAACAATACAGTCATAGGCACGAAGATGCCGCATGTTGATGCATTTAAATAAAATGCTCATATGCACTGAGCAGCGATGTTCCTTCACGCAAGTTGAATTTCTGTAAATTTTTTATTTATTTTTCAATATGCAATATGCCAATATAGTTTCCAATTCGGTTGACGTGCTGACTGGATGTTGTGTTGGTTGGTCACGTTCTCCTATTACTCCAATGAGGCGCTTTTAAATTTCTTAAATAGTTTGATGTTCCACCATTTTTCCATCGTCATTGTCTGTTTGTAGTCAGAGATTCATCTGCTTCTCACAATAATAAACTTACTGCAAATAACACTTCAGATATTTTTTTGCTATCCAATTTATTTTTATAATTAAGTTTGAACAGAATTTATATATATGAACGAGGATGTTACAGAAAAAAGTAGAAGCAAGTTGGCGAGGTGGAAGAATGAGGTTGGGAATGGTGGAAGACAAGAAAATGGAATTCTTGGGGCCTCTTTCTGTGTTTGTGTGGTTCACGTGTTTGTGTGGTTCATGCGTTTGAGAAAACTGGCTTGACAAACTGCAAATGAACGAAGTATCGAATGACTGAATGAAAGAACGAACCAACGAATGAATGAATGAACGAATGAACTTATAAATTAATTAATAAACAAATACATCTTCATATGAAATACAAAAGAATATATAAATCAGTGAAATAATGAAATGGTTTTGAGCAAATGAATTTTTCATGAAAAGGAGTTTAATTAGTGTACTGAAAAATAAAAAAAAAACAAGTGAACAATTGTGACAAAGGGGAAATCTAACCATTAAACAAACATGTTTTTTCAGCAATAATTAACAATTCAAAGAATGAGCGAATGAGTGAGCCGCATGAATGAATGAATGCACTGCCCATGAATTTTGAATGTTTATTTCCCAACTCTTTGTCTTCTATTTTTTCGTACTGAGAATTAATGCATTGGATGTTGTTTGTTGTTGTTGTTGATGATGTTGTTGTTGATGCTGTTGTTGATGATGTTGTTGTTGAAATTTTTAATTGTGGAATTGTTTAAATTTGTAATCGTTGTATTGTTTACATCGTTGCCAGCCTCCTCCAATGCTGCTGTTTCCAGCCAGCTGCATGCATCCAAACGTTCGCGTTGCTTCACTTTAATGGATGCTTCGCTGTTTTTATTTTCAATGAAAAAAATACAACATGAAAAATTCTGTAAAAGAAAAATTAAAAATTGAAGATATAGAGACTTTTAAGCTGCTGAACTCATTGCAAAAAAGGAAAACATTTCTTCGTCGGTTGGATGACCTTAGTTGTTAATTTCGCGCGTGTTTTTGATTGTTTCATACAATTCTCATACAACTCTCAGGTTGTTTTCATTTTGACATTTTCGCTTGCCTGTGATCATTTTGTTTGCGTGTTGTCAATATTTTTGCCGTCATTGTCATTTTAAATACTACAAGCAACCGTAAATAAATAATAGGCTTTGTCGTAATTAACTCATTTTTCGATGAACGAATAATTTTTGTTTAGGCGCTTAAAAACGCAATGTTACGCATTATGTACGTGTCTGAATGTATTTGAAGATTAGCCGTTGAAAAGTTTGTTAATGTTGTTGGCTGGTACCATGTGATGCGTTCCTTACATTACCTCTGGAACTGCCTGCTCCCAATTAAGTGCACAACACAATTTACTAGCTATGCATAAAATTTTGTTTACAATTAATATTTTGTTCTTTTCAGCTTTATTGCATATTCCTAATTGCTATGTAGAGGAGGTTATTTGTTGTTGGAATAACAGCAGAAACAGTTGGTGCTGCTAAACTGTTGAATGTGTCTGTTGTCTTTGTTGCTGTTGTTGTTGAAAGGTGACGTTGTTGTTTTTGTGGAAGACCAACTCATTTCTGCTTCGCCCACATCTTCGTCTTCGAAGTTGTCTGAGGAAGAGTGAAACAAGCTGGTGAATAAATATGAAATATAAATACATTCAATAATTCAAGTACACATTGAAGCTGTATCAGAAGTTTTAAATACTTATGATATATTACAAAAACATCTTTAACAAATCAAATTATGATATGAGGGATGTTTTTAAATTGAAACGATTAAAATTGCAGATATGCAAACAAATTTTTGTGAAAGCAACTTTTCAGTCATCAGATGATCTCTGGCTTGAAACGTTCGATCGTTTTAAGATGAAACGAGTTCGAAGGTTTCATCATGCGCCTCAAAAAACGACATTTCCTTTCGGAAGTGGGTTTGGCTAGAGTGCTGAGTGGAGTGGAGAGGAGATACTGTTGGAGATACTGGTATCTAAATGTTTGCGTCACCATATCATGGCATTGTGGCTAACAACTCCTAAACTTCTGTTCCGTTACAAATAAAGCAAGAAATACACCAAACATCTTCAGAGCAGAGTGCTGGAGTCGGAGATTTTGGCCACAGTCGGAATTTATTGAGGGGCCATAGTCAGTCGGATGTTTGTCATCCGACTTCGACACACCGCTTTCGAGACGCTTCAGAATGGGTCATCTCACAATGATGCCGTTGCATGCAACCCGCTGGTAATTGGTTCTATACAATGTGAACAACATCACAGCAATCTTTGTAGTTAATTATACAAACCTATTAAGTCTCAACCAGGATGAATGTGTGGTTGCAGTTGCAACCATATACTTATAATACCACTGTAACATGTTTCGTCTCGGTTGAACTGTGCGGTGCAACCTAACATGTGCTAGGTGCACGGTGGTAGCAGCCTGCAACCTCTGTTTAAAGAACATTATGTGTCTTATTCAACGTTTAGTTTCTCATGAACCCGTTACAGACAGGCAGTAGCAGACATTCAACCATTTGCCTGTACGTGAATTTACATCTGAATGTCAATATACACAGTACACTTACATGCATAACATAATAACCAAAATATTGCATACCAACGTGCATTGTTATACGTATGTAAATTATATTTCATATAATTATCTATCTATTTCTATTCTGTGCTTGTAAATTAGGTTTCATTACTTTGGTATCATCTTATATATAAATGCAAATAGTACGTGGTCATATTTTATTATTGCACGTGGTAATATTTTATTATTGTTGGCTTTGTAAACGATCCTGGAATTTAATTTTTCTATTTTAGGTTGGTTATTCATTTATAATTTCTGTAATATTTCATATTGTTTCAATTGATTTTATTTATGTTCTTTATTCACTCATTTGGATTTCTATTTTAGATTAATAAATCAGGTTATTCGAAAGCAAACTTATAAATTAAATTCCAAAAAAAAGAAGATGGCTTCAATAACCAGTAAGTTGTATTTTCATATTATTAAAAGAAATAATGACGAATTTGAACTAGCGGGCATATCGGAAAATAAAGAAACATGGTATGTCCTACCTGAAGAGATGAAAGATTTAAGTTTGCACGAAGCTCTATCTACGAAGCGAGCAATAATAAATACAATTAATTCTATCAAACCTATCAATGGTTATCGCAAAATTTGCATCAAACTCGATGATGAATTGAGAAAAGAATATTACGAAGAAGACGAAAATCTATGTTTTTTAGATAATATGTTAGAAGAAAAAATTATTGATAATAAACATAGAGATGAACCAAATGATAATTTTTTTAATGAACGAATTAAGGAATTAGAAGCTAAGCTAAGTCTGAATGATAACTTTAAGCTGCAAGACATTGAAAAAAAATTTATTCTGGAAAAATTCAACAAAAAGCAAAACCCTACTGAATGGATAGAGAAATTTGAAAATGAATGTAGAAGGCATAAAATACTGAATCTTACTAATTTCATAGAAGCATTACGCTTCTTTTTATCTGGGTCACCGGAAGATTGGTACGAATCAAATTTAAAAAAGATCGGCTTAACTAATTGGTCAGAATGGAGAAAGTCCTTTCTGACCATTTTTGCAGATAGAAGTTGGAAAAAAATAAGAACCGCATATAATTACAAATATTTAGGTAGTTCTTTAATAGACTATGCCTTAGCGAAGGAAAACCTATGTTTAGAAATTGAAATGTCGAGAATAAACATGATCGTTATGGGCCTTCCTGTAGAAATACAAAACCAGCTTGATAGAGAAGAAATAACGACCATTGAGAAACTGTTCAAAGAACTAACAAAAATTGATGAATGTGTTTCTAACATCAAGCCAAAATATGACTAAATTTTTAAGTAATGAAATATCATACAATACGGACGTCAAGACAAAGCAACTTTATCAACACAAACAGAGATATGAAAATGTAGACAGAAATTTCGGTACCAAAATACAAAGTAGAAGCAAAGACACATAATACTCTAAATAAACAAAATCAAAGACATGAAAATAACACTCTAAATAAAGAAAATTTCGTTAGACCAAATTTTATCAGGTCAGAGAAGAATATTAATACCACAGCAAATAAACCATGTTTTATGTGTGAAGAATTGGGCTGGAAAAATCTATACCATCCAACAAATGATTGTAGAAATAAGACTCTTTACTCATCAAAAAGAGAAATTAATATTCATGACACTGACTACCAAACAGATGACAAAGCACATATGATGAAAATTGAAATTGACAAGAAATCTTTAAACTAGAAAGCCCGGGAAAATTGAATGCACTGATAAGAGTAAACGTAATAATCGATAATAAATTAAAATTTAAAGCGGTTTATGATAGTGGATCAAATATAAGTCTAATAAATAGGAAAATCATAGATATTTTAAAACTAGGCTTAATGAATAATAAAAGTACTTTCAAAACCATCAGTGGGCTCAATTTTAGTTCGGCCCGGGCAAATATAGTTGCTAAGGTTGGTAATTTAACGGATAATTTAAACACATACGTAGTCAAAAATAATAATTTTTCCTATGACCTATTACTGGGTCTAGATGCAATAAAAAAGTTCGAGCTAATTCAAGATGAAAATTTTAACATTCTACAAAGAATTAATAAAAACAGGATCATCAAAATAGAAGAAAGAGATAAGATGAATAACAATCACAACATGGTTAAATCAGATGAACTGACCAATTTAATCAATTTAATCTACAAAAGGCAGAAAAAAATAACTTAATTAAAATTTCAGAAGTCAATTTTAATGAAAATATGAATAAAACAATGTGTGAAAATTTAGACTACATTGAAGATGAAAATAGAAGAAAAGATATTTTAAATTTAATAAACAAGTACAAACATATGTTTGCAAACGATAAATATGATGTAGGAAAAGTGAAGTCGAAAGAAGCAGAAATAAAATTAACCAGAGATGAATATGTAACAGCAAGACTATATAAATGTTCCATAGTTGATGAAGAGGAAATCAAGACTCAAGTCAAGAAGTTATTAGAAGCTGATTTAATTGAAGAATCGGAATCCCCTTATGCCTCGCCATAACTCTTGCTTTTAAAAAAGATGATGGTCGTCGGACAAGACTTTGCATTGATTTCAGACGATTAAATAAATTAGTAGTTCCTGAATGCTATCCATTCCCTATTATTAATGATGTCACAGATAAAGTACCAAATTGCAAATATTTCACTGTACTTGATATAAATTCTGCATTTTGGTGTATATTATTAAAAAGGAAGATAGAGAAAAGACTTCTTTTATAACTAAGTATGGAAAATTCATGTTTAAGGTTTTACCCTTTGGTCTTAAAAATTTTCCAGCAATTTTTCAACGTATTCTATCCAATATCATAAGAAGAAATAATCTGGACAATTTTTGCATTAACTATATTGATGACATACTTATATTTTCACGCTCTTGGGAAGAACACATTATTCATATTGAAGAGACTCTACAAATTATCACAGAAGAAGGTTTTAAATTAAAATTAGAAAAATGTAAGTTCGCTGCTAAAACCATTAAATATCTTGGACATTTTATTCAAAAAAATAAAGTAGCACCAGCTCAAGAAAATTTAATCGCCATCAAGAATCTTAAGAGACCAACAGATAAAACAGGAGTTAGAAGTGTGTTAGGATCTATTAACTTCTACCTTAAATATATTGAAAATAGTGCTCAAAAATTTGAACCACTGCATAAGCTCTTGAAAAAAAATGTTAAGTTTCATTGGTCCCAAGATTGTGAAGATTCTTTCAACTTGATAAAAGAATATTTATGTTCTCAGCCAATCTTAGCCATTTACGATAAAGCCAAAGACACTTTTATTGAAACTGATGCCAGTTATAAAGGAATGGGAGCTACTTTGAAACAACTACACCCTGATGGTTTGTTACATCCTGTCGCATACTTCTCAAGAAAATTATCAGAAAAAGAAAAGAAAATGGACATCATCCATCTTGAATGCAAAGCTATCAAAGACGCAATAAAATACTGGCAATATTATTTGATTGGTCGTGAATTTGTTGTTTGTAGTGACCACAAACTTCTTGAGAATCTAAAAACGAAAAGTAGAACAGATGAAATATTGGGCGATTTAGTGCACTATTTGTCTCAATTCAACTTTAAAATTATTTATAAGAAAGGAAAGGAAAATATAATGGCTGATTTACTCTCTCGATCACCAGTATTAGAATATTTTGAAAATGAGGATGCAGTCCAAGTTGTAAATTTAATTGAAAGACCTGAAATTCTTCAGGATCAAAATGATAACATGACTGAATTAAAGAGTGCCAAGAAGATTGAAAAACGCCATGGTATTATTTACAAAAAATTGAAGGACAAATCAAGGATATTTGTTTCTGATAAATTTGGTTTAAGAATAATAAAAAAGGTACATGAATATTATGGACATATTGGAGCTGGAACATTGAAAGAGATAATAAGACCATTTTATTATTTCAAAAACTTTGATCAACTAATTGAAGAATTTTGTAAAAGTTGCACTATATGCTTAGAGAACAAAACTAGAAGAAATAGAATCATCGGATTAATGTCAAAACTAGGACCCGCGACAGAACCATTCCAAATTATGTCCATTGACACAGTTGGTGGATTTGCCGGTAATATGTCACCAAAAAAATATATGCATATTTTGGTAGATCATTTTAGTAGATATGCTTGGATTTCCACTACAAAAAGTCAATGCGCAGCAGATTTCATAAAGTTAATTGATTCGATTGCTAAGAAAAATAATATTAAAATACTTTTAGCCGACCAGTACACCGGAATTCTACAGAGCTAAAGCAGTATCTAAACAAGATGAATATTCAAATGGTTTTTACCTGCGTAGATTGCCCTCAATCAAATGGACTAAATGGACTTAACAGTGGAGAAAAACAGGCATGGTCCGTTATTGCAGACGAATGTGTCAAAGAATACAATCGGACAATTCATAGTTCCACGAAATTTGAACCTGAATACTTATTATACGGCATAAGGTCAACTATCACTCCATATGACGTATCGGAAAGCGATTTAGCTGCAGATAGAATACAAGCCGGTCGAAATTCTATGCAAAAGTTTGAAATAAACAAGAAAAGGGTTGACAAAAATCGTCAAGAGTACAAATTTGAAGTGGGCAATCAAGTCTATATCCAGAATGGGAGTAAACTTAATAGAGGTAAAATGGACAGAATAAGAGTTGGTCAGTTTAAAATTCTTAGCAAGATTTCACCGTCGATCTTCGAAGTAGACTGCGGAAAGAAGAAGAAGGAATGACATTTTTTTCACATTAATAAATTGTCACTTTATGTACCTCAAAAATTGACTTGAGGGAGAGAGATGTAAATTTTATTTCATATAATTATCTATCTATTTCTATTTTGTGCTTGTAAATTAGGTTTCATTACTTTGGTATCATCTTATATATAAATGCAAATAGTACGTGGTCATATTTTATTATTGCACGTGGTAATATTTTATTATTGTTGGCTTTGTAAACGATCCTGGAATTTAATTTTTCTATTTTAGGTTGGTTATTCATTTATAATTTCTGTAATATTTCATATTGTTTCAATTGATTTTATTTATGTTCTTTATTCACTCATTTGGATTTCTATTTTAGATTAATAAATCAGGTTATTCGAAAGCAAACTTATACGTAGCTACACATTTATAGCATTTCATACACGCACATACAATTTATTATTTAAAATATACTATATGTATATATATATATATATATATATATATATATATATATAATGTAGCACTAAATTTGATTAGCAGTATGTAGGTTTAAAACGGACAACCACACACACGCACACGCGCGTGCACTTACCAAGCCGTGCACGTTGATTTATTGAAGTACACATCCGTGTAGTACACACGCATCAAATGCAAGCTTCGTTTGTTTGTTAATTCGGTGAACATCATTAACATTATTATGTTTGCATTTAATTTTTACTTACGTACAAACCTGACGCTCAACTGTTTATTTACATTTCAAATTAGAAACCTGCTCTGGTGCATTCGAAATAACATTTAAAATTCTTTTCAAACACAAAAATTCTCAACTGAACCGTCGACGTCAAATAACATGTTTCGGTCACCATCAGTTATATCTTCAGGGGTCACACCCCCACACATCCATCCATCCATCCATCCATCCTCCATCGTGACGTGCAAACTCCTGTTCCGGTTGGGAGATTGGTAATTCTTAACAAATTCTATCCATTGTCAGTATGCTTCAACAGGAAGTTGGGATGGCTAACGAATGCATGGTTAATAGATGGATGGATGGATGGATGGATGGATAGATGGATGGATGAACTAGCTAAAAATGAATGTCTCATAAATGGGTCAAAGATGCTAACAGGCTGACCCAAAATTGTCAAACGAGTTGATGAATGGTTGAATTGATTTGCTGGCAGTTAAGAGATACAAATCAAAGTCAATAAAAATGTTTATTTTGAAAATGTTAAACTCTGTGAGAGTGACTTGAAATGTATTCTATGATTGAATCAATGAATATCATGCGACACGTAACGTTCAAAAAAGATTCTTAATCATGTGTGGGGGTTGGAGGATTCTTTCAAGTGTGTGGAAGCATCGTAATTTTAATTCAATTAACTCGTCTTTCATTTCAAATTAATTGTCTCACGGCATTTTTCATCCATTGAGTTTTCAACTGATAAACGAATGGCAAGACAGAGAAAAACAAAAACAAATTGAAGAGGTGAACGAAATAATTAATCCACTTTTAATTTAAAAGTAATGAATGAATTATTCACCAAACATTGACAGAATGCAATGAAAAGGCGAAACAAAAAACTGCAAAAATTACACAGTGAAACTTTTAATATTAATTTTCTGATATTTCAATAAGACATTCATTCCTGAAGTGAACTGAATCGCTTGAACACCAACGTACAAATACAAAGTAATTCATTCATGCATTCATTCATGCATTCATTCATGCATTCATTCATTTATTCATTCATTCATTCATTCGTTCATTCATGAGCAAATGAAACAGAATTCTTTTCTACCCACGAACGTTCTCATCATCAGTATTAATAATAATAATAATAATAATAATAATAACAATAATATTATTATTATTATTATTGTTATTGTTATTATTGTTTAAAGTTGCCAGCAGTGCAAATAATCAATTATTTCTGTGAGTTATACAACCTGAATTTTTTCCATCGCATTTTTGCTTTTCATCTTACGAGTTTCCAAGGTACTAAAATATATCCGTCTGGAATCTTTATCGATACATTTTGTCACTGTTAATCATTATCATTCAAAATAACTAAATGGGATATGATGATATTGTTTGGTTTGTTTGTGGTAGTTGGTTTGTAAAGGTTTCAACCTTCCCTTCAGTAAACTTACAGTGCATTGTATCATGGGTCGTAATGGTAACGTTTCACATAAAACACTGTTATGTGTGTGTTTCTAAGTGTGTGTGTTTGTGTGTGTGTGTGTGTGTCTATGTGTGTTTGTGTATGCAAAAATCTATTATAAGCATGCAATACGATCAGCCAGCTGGCTGAACTTCAAGGTGATTGGAATAATTTTAAAACTTTTTCAAACTCTGGCAGGTCATAAAAATTTGATGAAAATCTGTTGAAACCAAATTAAAAAGTAATTCAGTTTTGATAGATTGAAGATGTATTAAAATGAGAAACTGTTTTTTTTATATAAATTCGGAAAAATAAACATCAGAATTACATAAAAGTGAACTGCTTGCAAAATAGGGAATGCACTGTATGGAAAGAAGCAAGGCGTGTGGAGTTTTGGCTGGCATGAAGTGTCAAGTCGTGAAGGTGAGGGAGTGAGTGAGGATGATCCATCGTAAATAATTTAATAACTTCCATCATTTTTTCTCCCAAAAAGAAATGGTTTTGTTTGCTTGAACAGCCGTTCGGATAAAAATATTTCAAATTTTTTTTTGTAGTTACAATTGCTGTTGCTATTTTTGCTGTTGTTGTTAGATGTATTTTTTTTATCGCTGGTACTGTGGGTTTGCTAGGCTGACGATGGTCTTGTTTTTGTATTTTAATAATTTTGTTGAGACATTATTTTGTAGGTTAGAAAAATTTAAACAAATTCAGTTGTTTGCGAATAAGGCTCTATAATTGTATCTGACTTTGTAAAAGTTTCATTAAATTACAATCTATATGATTTTGATCTACGTTCGTCGTTTCTGTTTTGTATTCTTTGAAGTAATTACATGTAGAAAGACATTTTTGTAATGGCATTTTTCCAGACAGTTTTGAAATGTATTTTTTATATTTTATGATCGTTCGATAGCCATATTTTAAGTTAGCCACAACTTTTCCATTATCTAATTGATCGCATTGATTCGAGTCCATGAGCGAAAATTTTTTAAAACGCATATAAATATAAATATATATATATACAGATTATAATATATATATATATATATATATATTTTTTACAATATTCTATAAATTCTACCGAATGTTTGGCGTTAATATGTTTGTAGTTCGTTTTTTCAATTTTTCTTACTAAAGTTTTTTGGTGAACGTTTAGTTTATTAAAATTCAAAATAAACTTATTTTCTGAATTCATGCTGCAAATCCATATTTCGATTCCGAATGAATCATCATCAGAGCTTTCTGGCAAAGGCGTGGCAAACAAATCCGATTGAAATGTATCAAGTATTTCATACAAGCGAATGGTGTGTTGATCGTCAGCTTTTTCGACATGCACAGCACTTTTAAGTCGCCCATCAGCAAAGTAATGGAGTTTAACATCGTAACATATTCTAAAATGGACACCATTTCATCAAAAGATGAAGAAGAAATTTGAGCTGAACTCGGTCTGTAAAAGGCAAGTAAAATGAATTGACTCTCATTAATTGACAATCTGACAGCATCTGCTTCAAATGTGGCAAATAATGGGGCACAACGTACGTAATATAGAAATTCGGTAGATTTCATCATGTGTACGTGAATATATATGTATTTTATATGAACATCATGTGTACGTGTTTATGTGTATGTGTTTTTTAGTGTGTGTGTATGTGTGTGTCTGTGTGTGTGCATGGTGTGTATCTTGAACGTCTCTATGTTCACAGACCAGCCTGCACCATCAGACAACAGTTATTGCCATTATGTTTGAATTTTGAAAGTTGTTTGTTTTTCTAGGATATGCTAGTTGCTAACAACATGAAAGAATTATGTTTGAAAAAAAAGTTTCTCACAAAAGTTTATCTGAAAGTTATACCAACAATGAAAGCTACAAACTCACCGCCAAATTTTTAGTGTTTCCTTTGAAAAGTTATATAAACATTAAAAGTTGAGTGGCGTTTTCTACTAAGGAGTGTTTTTTGAAATTAATCCTCAAACTCTCCCGATAAAATTCTTTTTGTCTAAGTCACCCAACAAATAAAATCTTTTTTCATATAATGAGACGATAATGAAAATTATTTGGCGACGTCAGCCGCTCTTGCAGTCGCTACTGATGCTGCTGAAAGAATGGGCAAACACTGCAATGATCGAGCAATGATAGGCACACAACACGGTCAAGACACATTTGCAGTACATAAACAATATTTCATAATTATTAACATTTATTATACTGCAATGTGGTGAAGGTCACACACAAACAAACACCGATTTACGATTCCTTATAACGCAGTGACGTTACGTAATACATGTTGATACATAGGTTAGTTAATTATTACGTAGTTGATTAATAAAAACAAAATCACAACCTTTTTTCGAGATATCTCATTTATAATTAATTATTATTTAATTTAATACTTCATTTAGTTTTGTAAGTGTTAATCATCAAAATGTAAATTCACTTAAATTCCATTTACATTTTATTCGTCAAAATTGATATCGCCCAATTTTACTTGAAAATATCTGCTGGCAATAAAAGCACAAAATAACCACATATTTCGGTAACACACAAACACCTGTGTGATTGTGTGTGTGTGTGTGTGTGTGTGTGTGTGTGTGTGTGTGTGTGTGTGTGTGTGTGTGTGTGTGTGTGCGGAAAACAGTGCAATGCAAATATTATTTCAGGAGAGCGCCACCTATAAATAAATAAATCGTAAAACATTTAATCAACAAACACTAATTAGAAGGACGGTTGTTATGATGGTGACGATGATAGGACGATATGGCGATGAAGAAGATTGTGGTGATGAAGAAGAAGATGATGATGATGTGATGATGATGATGGTTATAATGATGAAGAAGATGATGATGGTTATAATGATGATTATTATAGCAAAATAATACATTTTTGGTACACAAAAGTTTTATTTTTTTTTATTTTCTTTATTTTCGAACAATTGTTTGACGATTTATGAAAAAATGATTAAAGAATATTTATTTACAAAACATAATAGGAGATATCGATTGAATGAATGAGTGAATGAATGAATGAGTGAGTGAGTGAGTGAGTGAGTGAGTGAGTAAATGAATGAATGAAAGAATGAATGAATGAATGAATGAATGAATGAATGAATGAATGAATGAATGAATGAATGAATGAATGAATGAATGAATGAATGAATGAATGAATGAGTAAATGAATGAGTAAATGAATGAGTAAATGAATGAGTAAATGAATGAGTAAATGAATGAGTAAATGAATGAGTAAATGAATGAGTAAATGAATGAGTAAATGAATGAGTAAATGAATGAGTAAATGAATGAGTAGATAAATGTAAAATAATCAAACGTAGGAAAGCAAAAGAACGGAATGGAATCTCAAAATATCCAAACATATTGCTGGGATTAGCGTGGTTAATGGAGTGATTGATGGATGGATTAGTCCAGATTTTGATGACTTATAATAACGATAATAAAAATATTAGTAATAATAATGATAATAATAATAGTAATAATAATTATAATAATAATAATATTAATAATAATAATCATAATAATAATAATAGCAATAATAATAATAATAATAGCAATAATAATAATAATAATAATGCTAGCAGTGTGAACTAGTTTACTGTCTAAAAATTAGGTCAGAATTTAAATAACACCCACAAACACTCACACCACACACACACACACACTCACACACACACACACACACACACACACACACACACAAAGCAATATGTGTTCAGGCTTGTTGCACTCGACCACATAAGTTGGCTTAGATTTGTATCAATGTAAATTTTGAAGATAAATATGTATGTAACTATGTAATAGGGCATGTATTCATCCTGCAGTCAGCCGTCCATCCATCTATTCTTTTATGTATATGTACACACACACACGCCACTCACTCACACACGCACACGCCACACACGCACATAAATATATATATATATAAATATAAATTATAAATAAATACACACACACACACACACATATATATATACATATATATATATATATATATATATAACATCCAAATGCCCAATCTTTGTGGTGTGGCTCAAACATAGTAAAACATTAACCTAACTGAAAAATAATCATCCCTGAAAACAATTTTGTAATTTTCTTATTTTTGACTGGAAGTTTGATTAATGAAGCAGAAATAGATTCTATTTTCATTTAATTTGCAACTTATGTGCGTACCAAACTTGGACAACACCCACCAATTAATTTCTTCCTGTTACGAAACCTGCTTATCTGCACTACATAACCTACGCGCAAACAAACAAACAGACAGACAGACAAACAGACAGACAAAAAAACAAACAAACTTCTATTATATTCAACATGTAGAAATATTTTTGCTCTGGTAATCTTCCAACCGAAATAACTTCGTTAATGAGAAAATCTTTCGAATTGATCTGGTTCTTCAAACGTTATTAAAATCATTGAATTAATTTTTGTGAAAATGTTTAACGTAAGTGTTATAAAAATTTACACAGTAATAATCTCAATTTCTAATTATTATCTTTGAAGATTTTAAACAGACTGACAGTTTTGTCAAGCCGACAACTTCAGATCTGTAAACAAACTCGACACACACACACACTCACACGCCATACACATGCACACGCACACAAATAAACAGATGCACAAATACTTTGAAAACGTTTCATATGACTCATTTGGTGCAAATATAAAAATAAAATGCACATGTTATCGGGTCCGCGTAATGCCGTTCGTTTCGCACACAAACTGAACAAAATAGATGTTTAAAACCAGACGTTTGTTTGTATTCTTACACTGTGCCTGTGTGCGCGTGAGTCTTTGTGGGTGTGAGTGTATATGTGTGAATTTGTGTGTATGTGTGTGTGAATTTGTGTGTGTGTGTGTGTGTGTGTGTGTGTGTGTGTGTGTGTGTGTGTGTGTGTGTGTGTGTGTGTGTGTGTGTGTAAACGTTATATAAGTACCAAACAGAATGAACACTGATAACATGGGCTAACAAAACTGAGAACATTTCCCTGATGGTAACAAAAGTAACACAAGAATAACATTAACACTAGCATTAACAACAATAACAGCAACAACGACAACATCATTAAAATCAACAACAACATAAACATTCAGCACAAGTGTGCAGTGAACAATAGTGGCGAGCAAGCAGCACCGGCCTACAACGACGCCGATCCATAAATGTGTTATCGAATTTGTTTGATGCGAACGCTGATAAGAAATTAAATAAACTTTTAATGCCTTCTTTGTTCTCTTGTTCTGTTGTTGCGTGTTTCTTTATGTTGTTGTGTGTTTTTTTCATTATTGTGTGTTTGTTGTGTTGTGTGTGTGCTGTGTTGTTGCTGTTGCAGGTTGGTTTTTCACGTCACCTGCTGCTGCCTGTTTTCATTTTTTTGGTGGATGATTTTTTAGGTTTGGCTGTTGTTGTGTTGTTGTTGATGCTGTTGTGGATGATGTTGTTGATGATGTTGATGTTGTTGTCAATGTTGATGTTGCCGTTATAGTGTTATTGCGGCGTTTTGATGCGAAAATTTTATGTTGATACAAATATCGTAACTCGTTGTTTTGAATAATCGGATAATGTTGTTTTAATTTGTGAAGTTTACGTCGGGTTAGTTTCGCTCAAATGACCTTGTTCAGTATCTTGTTTTCGTTCAATTTATAAATCACTTGCAGCGTTTCAATCAAATTTTTAAAACAATTTTCCTTTCACTATGTTTTCACACATTTGTCAGAATCAGATTACGCAAAAAAACAATGGGAATCTAAGTATCCATGACATCACAAACACACACACACAAACACACACACTCACTCACAAACACACAAACACACGTTGACCGACAGAGGAACAAACACTGAAGATTGGCAAACAGAAAAGTCATAATTTTAACGTAACAAATTTTCATTTTGCTGATAAATCAATGATTATGATAGTGATGGTGATGTTGTGAGGTGATAATGATGATGAAAGAGATGTGATGATGATGAGCATGATGTTATTGTTGTTGATGATGATGATGACGAGTTGGTGTTGATAAGAAGTCCTACAAAGAAAAGGTTTCAATTATATACAAATTTTTGATAACAATGAACAAAGATTGTGGTGTTTGTGTGGTGTGGTGTGATCCTATGTCATGTGATGTGATGTCATTTATATGATGGAGGATTCGCTGAATGACGATGATGGTTGTAAAATTCAGACATAACCATTTCTTTGCATGATATGGTGATTTACTTATTCAAAGTTTGCCATAAAAGCTGCAAACATGTTATTATGGAGGAAACATGTTTTCTCCAAGTTGATACACAACACAGCCAACCAAGTAACAATGAAGTATTCAAAAAGTTAAGATTCAGAATAATTTTTTCCGACATGTTTCCACCGTACGTACTCAATCTAAAACGAATTTGTAAAATTTAAATAACTAATGTTTTTGAATAGAGTCGTCTATTTACATGGAGATTAAAGGCAGGCAGTCACGTAGGCAGACAAACACACAGTCAAAGAGTCAAAACAAACAATAGAAACAAAACAAACAACAAAAAAACAAAGAACCACAGAGTAGCACAATGTCGGTTGTTCTTATTTCACTATGGAAGTAGCCAAAGTGATCAATCTTCTTTTTCGTGCCAACAAAGTGGCTTTGGGATGGAGGAACATTTGGCCGAAAAAGAATTGTTTTGTTTGTCTAACTATTTTTAATCAGAATTTTTATTAACGTTAAAAAATGTTAAACTATATTCAGCTATTTTTTCTACATGTTGCCAGCAGAAATTTATACTTCTCTATTTCTTCTGCAGTTGTTTGGTGGTTGATGATTAAAAACATCCTATAAGATCGCGTGACAGTCGTTTTGTTGAATGTTAGAAAAAATTGACTTGATCGGTTGCTGTTGTTGTTTTGTTACGTTGGAAAGTTGGCAGGTTGTTTGTAATTTTTAATTTTTTTGCCCTCTTTGTTGAATGCATTTCTTTTAAATTGCTAAACAAAAAAAATTATCTGGAACTAATCAATTGTTATCTTGTGCTAGTTTCAACATTTGAGATTCAGCAGTGTTAACGATAAGAGTTACGTTGTGATGGCGATGATGATGAAGACGACGACGTTGATGATGAAAATGATGATGAGGACGACGATGAAGAAGAATGTGATGATGATTACGGTAAGGACAATTTCAATTACGACATACTTACTGGCTATGATGAAAGTGACAATGCTTACAAAAAGCTTGATGATCACAAAAGGAATAATAATAACAAAAATAATGTTGATGATAATGATATGATGGCAGTGATGACGATGATGACGTCATATGGAGGTAACATCTGCTTCTTTTTTTAAAAGTTCTTTTATAATGCGTCTGATGGTTGTTTCATTGCAGCGGCCCGTCTAATTACGTCACATTACGTCACATTACGTCACATCTCAACAATTGCTGCTTATGCCTCCCACGCTTCTAATTGGCCGAGACATTAAAATAACTTTCATTTTTATTTCGGGAATGTAATTTCGATTAAACAACTTGCTTTTTAAATCCATAAAACAAAAAATTTTTCATCAACAAAAAATTTTTAATTATTAACTGTTATGGAAAATATCGATTGAACCATGTTGGACGACGTGAGATTTTCCAGCAGTCCTGTAAAACTTTCGTATGATTTATGTATGCATGCATAAAATCGGTGTATTCGTGTATAATATGTACTTTGTCAATCAACTCACGAACCATTGTGAATCACACATTTTGCTTGTTAATGTTATGTGTTAATGTCAACATGTGCTAATCGCAGGCTGGCTGGCTGGTTGGCTCCGTACTTCTTCGTGGTTCTCTGTGTTGTGTATTTATTTATGCGTGATGTGAGAAGAACAAGTGGTTGTGTACTCGTATACATTAAATTTTATGCATTATAAAATATGCTAATGTATTCAATATTGTATGCACTATGAAAGAACATGATGAACATATGCATTGTATTGCGTGCATTGGATGTTACAACTGAGTATCTAGTTCTCTAAGAACAAGTGTTTGTTTGGTGTATGCAGATTTTTATGCGTTGCACATGAAGATTTGTTAACTCCGTATGAACACGTGTGCACTGTTTAAATGAAACAAGTTTCGCTCGCAAACAACCGTACACAAACAAGGTGACCAATATTTATGCAGAATATGTAATTACTTGCGCATTGTGCATAAATTTGTTTTCCCTGCGCATTAAGTTGCAGGCTTTTTATTTGAACGTTCATGCGTCAGATGTACGCACACGATCGCACGTGCCGCCTTCAACAATTTTTCTGCTTTCTTTTTAACCTAATGCGCTTACATGCATGATATTGTTTGCGAAGGCAGCGCTCTCCATGAATTATTTTCCTCGTGAAATTATGTTTGTCCGCATTGTAGCAAATCCAACATTCGAAATGCGGCCGGCAAACAATGGAATGTGTACAATGCAGTTTTCTCGCAGTATGGAGGAATAAGTCTGCCTGTTTGAACGTACAAACACGTGTGTGAGTGTGCGCGTTCGTATGTGCGTGTGTGTGTCTTTTAGTACAAGCCATGTTTGCGCGTACAACACTTGTTTATTGTACGTACACGCCAGTGCACGTCGCCAACAAAATCTGCTGTTCAGCTATGTTTGTTAGGCTGCCGATTCGATGATTACACGTTGGTGAATGATGAGGAATAATTTAAAATAAACTTTTTATCTTCGAACAAGTTTCACAAAGTCAGCATATATTCACAGAATAACATTAAATTTATGATGAAAGTAAAATAACTGTATAACTGGATAAATAAATAAATATATATATATGTATTATTTTTTGGGCAATACATACATCAGCAACAAGACTAATCATGCGAGAATATTTTTAAAGAAAAATTTCAACCAGTACTTAATGACTGATGACGTACATAATGATGGAGATGGCTGGGTGGAATGGGAGAAGATTTTTACATGGCGTGAATGCATGCATCATAAAGTATACAACCGAAAAATCAAATGATTGTTTACATATCTGGATAAGTAAGTGGTGAAAGGGGTGAATGATAATAATAATAACAATAATAATAATAATAACAATAACAATAATAACAACAATAAAAGTCCCAACAAATAATTAAGAGTCCAAAAAATTCAACAATTATTTTTAATCATCAATAATTAAGCTCAAACAAATTAATTTTTTGTGGAAATATATAAACGGAGGTACATATACACTGTTATAAATTAATTAGCAATCGCGCCAGATAACAAAATGTAATGGAAAGTATCAAAACGCAAGTAAGAAGAAGAAGATGCGATATATCATCAAATCATACAATTATCAATACATCAAAAGTACAACGCGGCATAAAAAGTTCCTCACAGTTAAGCACGTCTCAAGCCAAACTTTTCTATTTTTACATTTCAAAGAAACTTGTTACACTTCTGTAGGAAGTCTTTTTTGCGAACTATAATGTAGAAAAGGCAGGGCCCGATCTTATTTTTGCTTGTGGAAACCTATTAACATCTGCAGTGCGCTAACATTATGATGGGCATGCCGTGATGAAGTTACCATCATCAATCATTTCACAGCGCACATCATTCCGACGTTCATTCGTTTATCTTTGGCTATATCTTTATTCATTCACATTTATTCCAGTTTCCAATTTCTGCGCTCGTTACGTTCCAAAATAAAACGAATTTAAAAGTGACGGAAAATGGTTTACACTAACACACGCAATGGCAGTTGTATCTGGTTGTTCTATCAGGCATGATATCGCTGAAATAACGAAGGTAATGACAATCAATAGAATGAGCAGCAGTAACTGCGTTTAATGCTGTTTCTGTCGGTACAAACTTAAAAAGGATAATCAGAATTTTAACATAATGGAAATAATTGTTGCCATTTGGCGCTTGGTGATGTATGTATGGAACATGAAGACGCTCGACACACACACACACACACACACACACACACACACACACACACACTCACACCACACACATATGTTGTTAACATCACATACAACACACAACATAAATGATATTTACTCACAACAAACACTCAATGTTTACTCATACACACTCCCATGATGTCCACACATACACATCACATACACATCCCATACATGATGTCCACACATACACATCACATACACATCACATACACATCACATACATGATGTCCACACACAGCACTCACATGATGTATCGCCAATGCATTGATCAACATTTTCTATGGGCTTTTCAATCTTCTTCTCCTCTTAAAAGTGTTATTAAAGTTATGGTTGCAGCAACGTGGTTGGTTGCAGCAACGTAGTTGGTTGCAGCAACGTGGTTGGTTGCAGCAACGTGGTTGATTGCAGCAACGTGGTTGGTTGCAGCAACGTGGTTGGTTGCAGCAACGTGGTTGGTTGCAGCAACGTGGTTGATTGCAGCAACGTGGTTGGTTGCAGCAACGTGGTTGGTTGCAGCAACGTGGTTGATTGCAGCAACGTGGTTGGTTGCAGCAACGTAGTTGGTTGCAGCAACGTGGTTGGTTGTGGGTGTTCTGTTTGGTCATGAAGTTGCGCCGATGGTATTGTGATTTGATTTGTTGTGGTTGGTGCTGTGAGATTTATTTTTTTATTTGTTTATCTGTTGAAATGTTGTTGCAATACAATTGCAGATCTTAATGTTGATGTTGGTTCGTAAGTGTCACAATACATTTTGCACGTGGAATTGATCTGTTTCTTCAGCGTACATGGGTTGGTTGATGCTTGGCTGATAGAAATTTACATTTAAACAATTCGATAGTGTTGTTGAATAAATTATATGATTCTATCATGCTGCCGTTGAATGGGGCTGTTTCTCTTGAAGATGCTTGAAGTTGTATTTTAATTCTGTTGTAATTGTTGTGATCAAATTTATCAAATATATGTTTTATCAAGTTTATAAAAGCTGAGGTGTATGTGGTTGAATTAATTGTTTCTACGTTTTGTTATTGGATTATTGAAATGCATTGTAATGAATTTATTGTATCAAATATATATCGTAACAAATGCATTGTAATGAATGTATTGTAACCGACGTAGAACAATTCATTTTCAGGTTTGTGTTGTTCAATTGGTTTTCTTTCTGACGTTGTAATTAATTTGTTTTCTGGCTGGCTTCAAAACTCACCTACTTCACGGAATGCTTTCCAGTAGGGAATCCTGGAAGAATTTATTATTTATCACCTGCTGCCTTCCCTTGAATTGCAATCAACATTTCAATTTCAAAAACTTAATTTCAATTCAAATTTTTCATTTCTTTTTGCGTATATTGACGACGATTTTACAGTTTTTTTTAAATTTACTTTTACGGCACACGTAACAATTTATTTCATGACAAACACAACAAAACTCAAACTCTTCCACATCCAGTGGAAACATCTGTCACTGCGAACACCTTTGTATTATTATTATGAAGAACGTTCAACAACAGCAGCAGCCCCCCACATCTTTGTAGTACTACATGATTGATTCATCATCATCTTGAACTTCAACTCGGCCTTCTTCATTCTGGGGTGGTGTCTGCTAGGAGTGAAATGCAAACATTCCAAATTTCGGGAGACGGCACATTTGAAGCACCACTACTCAATATGATTTTCTACTGCGTACATGTACATACGCACACACACACACACACACACACACACACACACACACACACACACACACACACACACACACACACATATATATATATGGTCTTTCTAAAGCATCAATTTTAAAGCTCATATTGTCTAACAATTTTACGACATGCTAATTTCATTTTTTATTTATTAAATTATCCTTTGTTGAATATTTCTGTTTAATTTTGTCTATTCTTTAAAAAATTTTGAACTTCACTCTGTATTGTCTTTTGATTTCTATGCACAGTACCGTTCTGGTGAAGCCAATGATGGAAGCAATTAATTTCGATGTTGCTTAATGAGATTCTGTTGTTTATGTTATTCTGTTGTTTATATGTCATTTCTGTTAACATCTGTTCAACCATTCTATTTTTTTAAATTTCACGTTACGATGGGTCATTTTGTAACAATGCAATATCGTTTTATCTGTGAAAATTTACATTGAACACTTTACAAACTCAAGTCGACTTCACTATTTGATGCGATTGCTCTGTTCCTTCCTCCTCCTATCAATCCACATCAACAGCGTAACGTAACGAGAAAAATGGGCGCGGACATATGCCTCTGTGCCCATATCTTTTTGTCTGCAAGAAATCTATTAAAAAATTCTGTTCGGGTACCAGCAATGTCTTTCTTATAGTTGTAGTAGAAGTGCCGATTCTTCCAAAATCCATCCAATATCTTTTTAAACGGGTTGAGAGCTAACCAAACCATTTGGCAAGCTGTTCCATACATTTACCATTCTTTCTGTAAAACAAAAATTCCTGATGTCACAGCACGATTTGTGACTGTCAAGCTTGTAGTTATTGCATTTAGTTTTACTAAACCGGCTCAGATCGAGATCAGTTGAAACCGTGCAATATTTTGTATGCTTTTATCATATCGCCTTTAATCTACAATATTTTAATGTTGGCAGTTTCAAGAGTCTCAGTCTCTCTTCAAACCCAAGTTTTTGACCAATCTTCATTAACTTTTTTGCCTTTTTTTGTACCTTTTCTATCACACTAATTAAATTCTTCTTATATGGACACCAGACCGACGAAGCATATTCCACTTGACTACGTACAAAACTCTTGTACAACTGGCCAACAGTGTCTTTGTCCGTTTGTTAGAAGTTTTTTTTAAAACACCGCCATCCTATAGGCTTTATCAACTTTTAACATGATGTGCTCTAAAAAATTTAACCTTCCATCAACTATTACTTTATGGTCTTACATACGGCACTCATGGCCAAGAAATTCAACTCCGATTTTATAATCATAACTCATAGGAAGCTGCTTATATAAAGTTAATATTATGCATTTACTTACGTTCAGCTTAAATTCTCATTTGTCTATTTTTTGAAAGCGTCTAATGCACTTTGAAGTTTACTTCCAAATCATATATCTGTCTGCTAAGTTTAGCATCATCTGCAACCAGGTGTGTTTCGGCACCACTATATAGTATCTAACATTTACGACAACCTTATCAACATTCTCATAATCACTTGCCTTGACTCGACAAAGACTCAAAGATTTTGTGCAAATTTTTAGTTTATAACCAACAAGCTTATATCTCGAAATGACATCATCAGGAGTAGTATTTGAAATGGTTGATAATAAATGATACAAAGGGATATTAGTTTCTAAAAGAACATCCACCAGTGAGAATTTGTACGTTCGTAAAAAAATATGTAAAAGTATGAAGGATGAGAATAATAAGAAGTTATAATAACAAGTCATTAATCATGGCGACAGTAACGTTGGGAATGGCGATAACCGCCCCCTGAAGAATGTTAATAAAAGATGACTGAATGATTAGAACTCGTGAATTATAAATCATTGTTGCCTTCATCAGCGTCAACATCATCGTCATCATCAACATCGTCATCATCTTCATCAACATCATCGTCATTGTATTCAATCACAATTATCGTTATCATTGTTTGTCAACATTGTTGTCATTATCATATCACCATCATCATCACCACTTCATCATCATCATCATCATCATCATCATCATCATCATCATCATCATCATTGTTATCATCATCTCCATCATAATTGCCGTTTGAATATTCTTTTACAGGTTTCATATTAATTATCCATGTGACTACAGTTTTTTAATAACAATGTCAATATATTTTGATAAATGTCCAACCAATGTTAGAGAATAAAATAGCCAGCCAGCCAATTGATTAATCAAAAATAACCTGGAATGTATGCTCGTTTGTGCACCATCCAGAACAGCAGTCGTGCACTCAAAATTTCCACAAGAGACCTAACAATGAGACAGAACCCCCTTTATCATGGAGATGTTTGCAAATTGGTATCTTCTGAACGAATGGAATGGAATCAAGAGATAAATGCATATAACACGTGTTTCTAACTGATGAAATCGAAAGAGAGTCAAGGGATCGATACATTCATGTCTTCTATTCCTTTTTCTCTTCTTGTTTATTCATTATATCATCTGTGTGCATATTGGCTCAATGTTTTATTGCATGCGCTTATTAGTTCAAATGTTGTTTATTATTGTTTAATATTTTCAATTGCAACATATCCATTGGCCATCATCATCATCGTCATCATTATCATCATCGTCATCATCATCATCATCGTAGTTATCAATATCCCCATCTTAGTCCGTTCCTTCATTATCGTCGTTGTCGTCATCATTTCACATCGTCATCATCATCAGCTGTTTAAATTTTTAAAAATTGGCTCTTGCTTAAATGGCCAACCAATTTAATACTTTTAACGTCATTCATCGCCACCGACATTTTGTGCTTTTTGTTCTTTCAATCAAAAAGAAGCAAACTTAAAATAAAAGTTGAAAGTTAAAAGATGAAAAAGCAATATTCTTTAATGTCAGTTGAAATTCAAAATTTATAAGAAAATTTCAACTAATCATTCAATTGAAGCATAATTTTTAAAACTTCTTTTGAGTCTTCTTTTTTTCAGAAACTCTTGTAGCCTACCTGCATATGTGAGTTCTTTCTTTAATCACAACGAAAGACCAACTGACCTTTACGAGGTCAAGGTAACGATGAATTGAACTGAACTGTATAATGTGAATGATATTTTGTTTCGCTGAACATGTCAGCACAAAAAGTTTCACAAAGTTCTCCGCAATTGATGTTTGTTATTTGTTAAAAATACCATTCACTTTCATGCAAGTGCAAATCAATATATAATTTTTCGAATGTCTCGAGATGATGAAAAAAGCCGGTGCATCCAAAAACTTATAAAGAGGAAAATGTTAGAATGTTCGTACAATTCATATCCATTATACATAAAAGAATGTATCTTCACGAGCGCTTGATCCTATTTAATAGCCTGAGCATGCAGATGCAGATGGACATATTTTATATGCTGCATGCTAAGCGGACACATACAAGTATCTGTTCATATCCACAATCCTTCCACACAGGCAAACAAACACATGATATAAATCCTGGCTGGCTGGCTGGCAGGCGCAACATGCAGCGCGCTGAGGAGATGTGCAATCACATTTGCATTATGAATACTGATTAAGAGATTGCTTTTTGATTGTTTGATATATTGCCGCTGATATCTGCAACGGTCTGGCGCGGAACAAGTCATGGGAAATTAATGCTACTTCTAATTAAAGTTTGAATGATGGTCCTACCAGGTGATCGGTACTGCTACGTCTTCTTACCATATGTGCTTATGCCTGCCTACACATGTATGTGTGGTGTGTGTGTGTTTGTGTGTTTGTGTGTGTGTGTGTGCTAATGTTTCCGCATTTAACTTCATTCAATTGCACATAAATCTCATTATCGAAAATGTATATAACTGCTAAAAAATATTTGATATAAAACATGTTGAAACTACACAACCAGCAAAAACTCCTGCGACACACTGCATGCATTAGCAAAAGTTGAGAGACTGGTCATACAGAAACTGAATTAACAAGAACAACAACATGCTGCACTACGAAAACAATATGGCTTCTTGCATCCAATCAAATTTTTGTTGAAAATGGCTTCACATGTTTCCTTTTAGAATGAAACAGACGGTTGCCTGTGAAGAACTTGAATAATGAATAAGTTGAATTTAACGATAAATAATGTACTTCAATATTGAGGCACTGTGCCTGTATGTTTTTCTGCTCATCCAACGTATGTAGATTTTTTTCTCCACTGCTTCATTTAATAAAACATAATTTTGAGTAACCAAGCATATGAATTGGGTTTTTAAACATTTTCAAGGAGCAAAAAATAAATTATTAAAGTGATTTATTTAGCAGTTTCTAGAATCTTCATTTAATAACCCACATGTAATCATTATTACCCTAATCTTTTTATCTACTTTTAATTTTATAATATTACATCGCTTTGCATGTCTGACAGATTCTGGTTTATTAGAAAATAAAAATATGATTAAAAATGTTGTTAAAAGTTGTAGAAATTGTGAGACATTCCCACGAATTTCATTACAAAAGTTATTTCCACTGAAACCAATTATTGATAAATCATCACCACAATACAGCTCTCACACGATCAAAATTTACATTGTTTCAACTCTACTTGTCTCTTTGTTTAACTAATCTACTTAATCGAACACAATATTTGTCAAAGTAGTTCATTCGCCTTCACACAAAGATTCATACACACTTGTATGCATACATACACACATGCATACACATTTGTAGACATACACACGTACATACGTGAATACAATCAAACTAACATACGTTCACTAGGTATTTTCTGCTGCTTGTTTGTGTCTTGATATTGTGCTAATTAAAGTAATGATTAACTTTCTTTCATTCTTATTAATATATACGTACATATATAATATATATATATATATATATATATTAAATATACATATGCATATATGTATATATATATATATATATATCCTGAAGGATTTCTGAAGTTTCTTTATAATAGAAATAGTAACTACAACATTAATCACATTAATAACAGCAATAATAACCATGACAATATTGTTTTGTGGTATTTTTAAATAGGTGAATGTTTATAATTTGTTGGTTTCGTTTGTTAGTAGGCTGGGATGTTGAATTTTAATATTCATTAGCACGCACCGACATTACGACTCAATATTCAGTTTAAATTTTTTCAGACCAAGGAAAACAATTCATCTTAATAGGCCGGTGCAAGTAACTTCAAATTTTTTCATCCGAATAAGGAAGTGAATGAACGAAGGAAGGAATGAAAGAAGTATAATGAATGAATGAATGAATGAACAAATGAATGGATGGAATAAATAGATGATTGATTGATTGGTTCGAGTCCAGTTGATCATTAATTAGATTGATGTATTTATTCAATCGAAGAAAACCTTTTCCCTAACACGAATGCTTAAAATTGAAAAAAAATCGATGATGAAGATGGGGATTAAGATTGTGATGATGGTGGAGATGATGATGAAGATGATGATTCTCTTATGATGATGGTGGAGATGATGATGAAGATGATGATTCTCTTATGATGATGGTGGAGATGATGATGAAGATGATGATTCTCTTATGATGATAGTGGAGATGATGATGAAGATGATGATCCTCTTATGATGATGGTGGAGATGATGATGAAGATGATGATTCTCTTATGATGATGGTGGGATGATGATGAAGATGATGATCCTCTTGTGATGATGGTGGAGATGATGATGAAGATGATGATTCTCTTATGATGATGGTGGAGATGATGATGAAGATGATGATTTTCTTATGATGATGGTGGAGATGATGATGAAGATGATGATTCTCTTATGATGATGGTGGAGATGATGATGAAGATGATGATTCTCTTATGATGATGGTGGAGATGATGATGAAGATGATGATCCTCTTGTGATGATGGTGGAGATGATGATGAAGATGATGATTCTCTTATGATGATGGTGATGACGATGATAAAGATGATGATCCTCTTGTGATGATGGTGATGACGATGATAAAGATGATGATCCTCTTGTGATGATGGTGATGAGGATGATGATCCTCTTGTGATGATGGTGATGAAGATGATGATCCTTTTGTGATGATGGTGATGAAGATGATGATCCTTTTGTGATGATGGTGGTGACGATGATGAAGATGGTGATTCTCTTGTTATGATGGTGATGACGATCATACAATGATTAAAATTGTGCAAAAAAAGAGAAAAATTGTATAACTTTGATTGTAGTTAATGATTGGAGTAACTGTTTACGTATCGTTATATAAAATTAAGGATTCACTTTGTCGTTCTTAGAAATAAAAACATTTTTTGGGTGAATAAAGTTGACCGTTAATTTAATTTGACAATAAATTTCTTAAAAATACATGGGGAGTTTATAAATGGTTAAAATTAAAGGCCTAGCAACATAAATTCACCCACACATTCATGCAGCCAAAATTTACTGAAAAGTTACTCTAAATATAAATGTTTTGTTTTTCAAATAAATAATTGAAATGAATATAAATGAAATATATTTAATGAAAAATATAAATTGTTGTTGTTATTATTTTGTATTCTGGATCATTCATTCCTTTTTTTAATGATTTATTGTTTGGAATCTCTCCTTTCTCAAAACTTTACATCAAGAAAGACATTTACAATAGAAAAAAAATATTTTTAAATCTTTGATTTTCCATTTTATGCTGTACTGTACTGAAATTTTTCGATCAGAATATAAATACATGTATCAAATTAATAATTAATTAATCAAATTAATAATAAATTTATTAAATTAATAAATGTTGTTTCTGAAGACATAGGCCTATATTAAAAATATCGTTGGAAAGTAAAAAGAATTGCAACTATGAAGCTCGCACTAGTTGATTGATTCTCATCTCATTTCAGGCTGACATCAGGCTCAATCAACCACCACCTTACACTCTAATATGCTTCTGTGTCTTTATATTTAGCCAGTGAATAAACAAAGGAGTGAGTGGCTGAAAATGTGTTGCAATGTAATTTTCTTACGTGAAGTTACTGTTATTAACGATATTATTCTCATCATTAAACACCAACGCAAACATCGTCGTCATCGTCATCACCAATATCACGACCACCACCTCTACCATCATCCTTCTCCTCATCATCCTCCTCCTCCTCCTCATCATCATCATAATCATCATCATCATCATCCTCATCATAATCATGGTCGTCATCGTCGTCATCATCGTCATCAGTACATTTCCTCCATCAGTTTCAATCCAACATTAGTAGGTGCTCATTAGAGGTTTGGTGCATTTGAAAGTGCTGCAGAGTATAGTATGGAGGGAGACATCACGTGTGTGTGTGTGTGTTGTGTGTGTGCACACACAGATACACTCACAGACACACACACACACACACACACACACACACCTTACACATTATTTGTAATTTATTGATATATCAAAGGATAATTTTGAAATTCGTTGTAAGTAAATATTCATTCAATTCATTATTTGAATATTTATACAATCCATTATTTGAATATTCATACATTTCATTATTTGAATATTCACAGAACAACAAAATAGATGAAAACTAGAACAACAACAAAAAAATGTTTGACAATTATTTCATAGAAGAAATTTCCGCAAGATTAAATGTGTATCAAAGTTAGATAAACATTTTAAAGAAATCTCATCACGTCGAGTCCATCAATTTCAATCGCTCTATTAAAAACGTTTAGCAAACACAATGAATGTGCGGCTTAAAGTTTTAAATGCACGCACACACGCACGCACGCAAACCCGTACGCACGTACACATTTGCTGATGTATAGGCACTGGGCAGACACCCCCCTCCGTCTTCGTATCGTACAACCTTCCATACATTTGGAATGTTTTCTCTCGCATTGTGCATGTTGTATGCAGGTTCTGGTGTGTACAACGTTCGCTTCAATGTACATTTAGACGTGGCCGACTCTCATTTTTTCATGATCTTCTGAATCGAGTTTCACTTGCTGCAATGTTTTTTTAAGCTCATCCATCCGTCCTATAAATTGTTCATTTTTATTTACTTCATTTCCTTTATCCATCTTACTGCAATCCTTCAGTTTGGTATGTCTGTTTTTGTTTCCACTTTGGTGTATTTGTAGTTGCCAGCCCTGAACAGTAATTCCAGCATAAGGTTATGTCAGCACGTCTACCTAGCCCAACAACTAGACTTGCAGCAGCGTTTTAATGCGTTGAACTTTCTAAACCACACCAACCCCAGCACCAAGCATCAACGAGTTACAATAATCTAACCTCGTTATTGTTCTGAAACCTTATATGGATATGCATGTTTGTACGGATGTTGGTATTTTGTATGTATGCAAATGTACGCATGTAGGGTGCACGTTGCACGCAATACGCATCCTGTCAATACGAGATTGCATTTGTATACTTGATAGTCCATGAGTGATTCAAATTGCATGATGCACAGAATGAAATTCAAATACACACACACACGCGCACACACACATGTATATTAGATAAATGTGCGTGTGTGTCTGCATTTGTTTGTTATTTGTTATGAATGTTTGAATAAAACAAATTTTGTAGGCAGGTCAATATATCGCAATAACTACCACATAACCTTTCATCCACATATTCATTCATTCATTAGTTCGTTCGTTCGTTTGTTCGTTCGTTCGTTCGTTTGTTCGTTCGTTCGTTCGACTGTTCATTCATTTCTTTACCCATTTATTTATCCGCTCATCTATTTTTTCTTCCAGAAACATGGAAAGTTTTTTATTCAATCACCGTCAACCTTTGACCTTCGAGGATTTAACCTTGCCGGCATTTATTCAAGACGTTCAACATTTTATGTATTTCCATGCTTAAATCTCTCATCCCATTAACTTGGTGTCCTATATTTTACTGGTCCACCTTTCGTTTAAATTTCAAAAGTTTGAATATTCATTTTATGTGCGTGTTGTAATGTATTTGAATGTATTGTATAATATGTATGTGCGTTCGTTTGTGTGTTTTTTGTACGTGTTTTCATGTGGTTGTGTGTAGAAACTTTCAGATAAGTTCTTCATTAATATTTTGTTTAAATTATGTTTTCACTTTTTTCAATTTGGCAATTAAATATGAAAAGGCACGCACGCACGCTGGCATGCATATATCATTAAAACGTATGCATTGTTATTTGCACTTGTCCATATGATCACGTGTATGTGCATGTTTTTAATTGCAAAATTCATTTTTAATTTGTCCTTTGTATCTATGCTCTTTGGAATTTTGTAGTTTTTGACTTTTTTGTTTTTTTTTAAATTCCCTGTTGTAATGTTATTTTTTTATTTGTTTCGCATTTTTATTGACAATCTGCACATGTGATCTTACTCTCTAAGTACTTGTTTGTATTTATAACAACACAAACACACTTACATAAATGTATGTGTGTTTGTGTGAGGCCATGTTTTCACTCATGTATACAGCGTGTGTGTGCGTGCGTGCGTGTGTGTATGTGTGTGTGTGTGTTTGTTGGTTTGGTAGGGTGTTTAGCACCAGCAGTAAATGTACGACGTCTTCCTTATATATCGCCGGCTAGATGAGATGCCCTGAACTCATTATTTTGTTATTCCACACTGTACAAATAAACAATAAATACGTACATTAACATTCTCATATTATGAAAAATGTTTTACACTCTGTTCATTGAAATTTAGAACATGAAAATGATGTTCATGTGAATGTGAACCCGCATTCACACGCCAAGCTTTCATTAACGGATATTTCTTTCTCAGTTGGATACTGCAAGGTTATACGCTTGCATGCACAAAATTACATACAAACATTTATGCATACGTAAACATACTACATACATATATACGAATTCTACATTTATATGTACATTTACTAAATAGAAATATACAGACAGACACAGACAGACAGACAAACAGACAGACATATATATTTAGGAATGTTTATATGCGAATGCAATGGTACACATGTGCTCCTTCTCTACTCCTTTTTATTGCGTAATATATTGTATCGTTAATATCTGAATATAAGCATGAAAGACACAATGCAAACATACATTGTGCATTAGGATGTCCTTGCGCAAAACAAAACTAAGTGAAATTAATATCATTGGAACACGCACAACTCGCGCAGATGAATGCATCCGATCATTTTGGTACGTATTCAATCGTCTTAAGATGATCTCCAATTCGACTATAAAAGTCTGTTTTTTTTACTTGACAACTGCACATTTAATCACTTCATTTAAATCAATCGTTCTTTGTCCTCGGCAAATAACATTTCAAAAACATAAATGATCGGTCGAGAATGTCGTGAGTTGTGAGGTCACACGTGCAGACCAACCAACCAACAATTAGATGTGCAGTGACATTGTGCTTAAGTCAGGATTAGTTAATTATTTCATCAGTACTTTTCATTTTCGGTGCCACATCTCAATTTGATCAGCATATTCGTTACTTACTACGTTTCAAATCTTTCAATTTATTTATTTCAATCACATTTCATAGATTTCAACGTCTCAGATGTTCCTTGATATACACATTTACATATATATGCAATGTTTTTATTAAGTGAATTTGAGGATATTAATATGAATATAATTTATTTGGAGACTAGAAGTTTTTCTCGTTTTTCCTGTTACAAGGTATTTAGCAAACTAAAATAATTTTGAAGATTTGTTTGAACAGCTATTTTAAATTTTATAAAATATCGTTTTTTTGTTTGTGTGAGACAATGTCTGTTTTAATTTTATTTAAATTCATTTTTAAAATTAACTGATGATGAGTCTTTTGATAAGTTCTTTGTGATCGACTAAGGAGTGAGCGTACTGAACAGCTAGCTAGGTTACAATGTTACGTAGGCAGGCAGGCACGTACGTAGAATAGTGAGGGTAATGAAGTTGTGGAGATAAAAACAACGCATTTATTGTAGTGTTCCGACAGAGGATGTGATGCATCATCAAACAAACTGAAATTGAATTTATGGGGTGGAGTGGGAAAGATACATGAACATTTTTTAATACTTCTTCCAACAAATGACTTTTGTGTCACATGAGGCTTAAATTATTTTTTACAATGACATCATTTTATTAAAAAGTAAACAAAATCTTTTCATAGCATAATATAAATGGAGAGTGTGGATTAACCAGTAGAAAATTATTATTATTACGTATGAGTTAAAAGCTAATGCTTCGGTTATATTAAAAAAAACATTGATATGAATTATGGTTAAGAACATGAAAAAGTTAATGATGATTGTGCACGTATAAAATGTCCCAAAATCAACCGTGTATAGTTTAATTCTATTTGAAATTTCACCCGAAACGATCACAAAAAATTTGTGGAATGAAAAGTTCAATTAATCTCACTGGAATATTTGAATCTTTCTATGTTCGCCAGAAAGCCGTCAGCAAAATGTTGTCAGGTTATATTACTAAATCATCAGAGCTCTCCCGACAGATTGTTCTTTATTGCATCCTAAAGTGAGCCTACCACAGAATTCTTACATTTTTCTCTCCAAAATTTGATTTGTTATATAAGAAATGAAGAAGTAAAATACACTTGTACTGATTACAGCTGATAAATACCATTCATGTTCTACTAGGATAGTGTGTACTGCATACAAAGGTGTGTGCGGTCATAATATTTGCTGTACTACACCGTAGGAGTAAATAAACACGATTGCTGTCTCGGCCCTATAATGACCATGACCGTCTGACTGTTTGATTTAATGCTGTAATATAATGAATATGCTAACACCATTTCTGCTTCTATTTTGATGTTTTGTAATTTTTCACGTCAGCCATTGTGTGAGTGTGTATGTTGTGTAGCAGCTGTTGTTTGCTGCTGCGTTCAATGCTCGTCGAGTGAGTTCGTTTTCTGTTTGCTACTGTCACTGCTTCCATTGAGTTGATTCTTAAATCCGATCGTAAAGTTGCTCTCGAAAGATTTGCATTATTTTGAAAAAATCATAAACCAGGATTTAACACAACTGTAAAGTTTTATAATCGTTTAATGCTTGCCAGGTTATCATTACGCTCGCAATGTTCACCAATGACCAATATTCACACACAACTAATCCTATATATTAATATATATATATATATATATATATATATATATATATATATATATATATATATATATGATATCTCTATAGTACCACATGTACTTATATAATGTTTGCCGGCAATAATTCATTTTATGACTTCGTGTTTTTATGCAACCAGGCTTTTCTAACGCAACTTCACAAATTCGCTGCAGTAGTTTTTATAACGTCAATTCTTATAACGTTGTACGTAAATTCAAATGATGATTTCATGGGCAAAATTTTTACTGAATAATGTCGCGCTATTTTAACTGGTACCTCGCATTCAATCGAAAGCATTTGCAGCTTCCAAATGCTGGCTCATGATTGTTTCATAAGAAAGCGAAAACAAAAGAATTTGTCATTAACGTGTGTAACTGTAATTTTAATAAAAGTATTATAGAGTAAATATTGTTTGTTGAAGCCACGAATTTATTATTAACTGACAAAAAAAACATGCAGTTGATACACATTGTAGTAGTAGAAGCAATAGTTTTAATAGCAGTTGTAGCAACAATAATAGCGGTAGCAGTTGTAGCAGTGGATTTAGACAAATGTGCACATATTCACGAAAGCACATCTTTCCAACACAAGTGAACAGAGGAAAACAGCTCCATAGGCAAGGAAAAATACACTGCAGTACGAACCGGCCAAGTGAGCGTAAATACTCACGAGGCGGATAATTCATGCAATCAAGTCCAACACAAACAATCACGCTTCCATCCAAAAATATCCAACGTACATACATAGGTACGATTCCATGCTATGTGTATTCATTGCTACTCCTATTTATCCATGTTTATTTATTTTCATTTATGTTTATTTATATTGTTTCACCGCGAGTGTTTTTCGAGAACATGCTCGTTTCAAATTTTTATACGCAATTTTTTTAAATTTCGTTTGAAACGCGATATTTGGGAAATATAAAGACATTTTCATATTTGCTTGTATCGTTGAGATAAGAAATATTTATTGTTTGCTGGTTACAATTGAGCATTAAAAGTTCCATTGTCTTTTAAAATGTGATTGCTTCTTGATTGCTTCCGCAGGTCTTATCGTCCACCATCAAAGAATAAATAAGAATTTAAAACGAAATACAAATTTTCTTTGCTATTCAAAGTTTTCGACTTTCGAGTACTCGCGTAAGCAACGTGATGTGAATGATCAAATTTTTAAAATTTGCAAACAAAGAGAACGATATGAGAAACTTTTCGTCGACGAAGCCACATAAATTTGTTTTTTTTTCAAAAAAGATGAAAGCTCCAAAAAAGTGTTACAGATGGGGGTTGATACGGCCGCAAACGCAATTTGTTCTCCCACTTTTTCTTTTGAAGATAAATATTTTTGTTTTATTAGGAATAATAATAAAAAATATTTGAAAAATAATACATATATAGGATAACCGTATATATAGCATATATATTCCATATATGTATGGTATCTCTTGTAATATATATATATATATTTATATATATATATATATTAATATATTTTATCGTTAATATATATATATATATATATATATATATATATTAACGAGAATGTCTGTGTTTCTTTCTTGATTAGTTCATGGCCGTTCTAATGAGCTTGGTAGGGAAAATTCAAAACCAGTAATGCTCAAATTAGCAAAGTATCTTATTTAAACGTCTAGATGTCAGTAGTTTATACTTCCAGAGCAGTTAGCAGGATGGATTGATGAATGGAGGAAGGTGGTGTTACTACAGCCACACAAACGCCTGCTACTGATGCTTCATACATGTGCCGCCGCTAAAAGAAACAACAAGACACCCATTAAAATATAATGAGAGTAATATGCACTGAGCTGCTTTGCAACGTCCCAGCACAATGTATAGTACACATACCAGCATGTCTGTGTTGTTATTTGTATTTATAACTCAATATGTACAGAGTATCGCATGCACAGTGAATGCACCATCCTCAGTTTGTTGTTTTGTATTGTTTGTTGTTTTGTATTGTTTGTTGTTTTGTATTGTTTGTTGTTCTGTATTGTTTGTTGTTCTGTATTGTTTGTTGTTTTGCATTGTTTGTCGTTGTCATTTGCATAGCTGTGCGTAGATGTCATTACATTCAGGCATTCAAATAGGATCCTCATTAATTTTTAAAAATGCTAACTTTAATGAAATCTCAAAGATTGGCTGATGACTTGGAATGTCGGTGAGTACACCCGTTGTTCATGTGAATGTAAAGTAAATAATGAATACCTGATTGCTTAGATAGATCTAACATACCCAGCACTGCTCATCATTGCGTCAGGGAAACCCTACCTAGCCTCAGCTCCGCCACCAACTCGGCGGTCGGTCACCCAGCTACCAACAGGATCAAACCTTTACACACACATACACACACAAACCCACTCACAAACACACACAGACGCACACATACAAACAAACAGTACTCTCACGTGAGTAGGTCGGTGTCACGTGCTCAGCCACGTGATGAATAGTCCACGCAAGCACATTTGCACATTTAATTTTATGGAGACAGGTTGAAAAGATGATGTAAGAAGACGTCTGAGGGAGGAAACATTGAAAGAAACGTGAGGGGTAGAGAGGGCTGACAAAATGGAGAAAGTCATATACACGTTGGCTGTCTTCCACTGCAGGCTTACAGCATGCCCCTTCGTGCAGGGTGCAGATAAGTGTCCTCACAATTTGTATCTTGCTTTTTATGCATTTAACATAAATGTAACTCTGTGTTTTACAGTTTTAATGGTCAGGAGAACCAAACTTAAACAATACATGTCAATTAGGTGAACATTGTGTGTGAACGATGTTGGTGAACAATGTTGGTGAACAATAAAAATAAACAATGCTTCTGGTGGACATGCTAACATGAACAATTGCAAACAAGCACAAACAAAAAGATGAAACAAAAATTGATTAATAAGAGATGAAGAGCCATTGAATTTTTTCCGTGTTCGCTCTTTCGTGACTAAGATTATTTCATTTGCATTGTACATCGTTGCGAGTTGTATGTCGCATGTTGTATGTTCTCTAAGCAAAAATTATTTCAAGTACTCTCGAATGAAAAATGTAATTTCATCAGATACAGTAACGACAACAACAATAACAACAGCAGCAACAACAACGACAACAACATGGCCTCGTGTTGCTTTTTGTTGGAGACTTATGCAGTGGCTGGTGTTGGTGTTGAAAAATGTTTTGTTCATTGTTCTTTGTGATAGAGTTCACACAATGAACTGCTCACTTTGAATGATGACCAGCCACACGACTCTGGAGATCACTGCCCCACTCTTCTCTTTTCATTTCCTGGTTTTTCTTTTTCTGTTTTTTCATTTCTTCTTACTTTTTTGCAACGGGCATTTTGATTTTTGGTTGAATGCCTTCCTGATTCTGCGCCGTTGATGCCATCTAGGTTGAGACCATGTGTGATGTTCTTATTCATCTGTCAGTTGGTGTGGTTATTGTTCGGTTGCGTTGTTTAGCCTTGCAGCAACAACCGCTATGGATGTTTTTGTGCTATTTACTAGTACATACAACAAGCGACACGACAACATGACGTCATCGTTTGGGAGGATAATAAACACGCAACAGCATCAGTAACTTGGCCAGCAATTGAAACAGCAATGTTATTTCGTGCCGATAGTTTATTCTATTGCTCCCACGTTTTACAGCTAGCTTCTCATTACGTTATTAGTTCAACGATTCGTTTGACTGATTGCAAATATTTTGTTCATTTCTTGTTTAGTTGTGTCTTTAGTCTGTCTGCTACGTTTATTTGTTTGTTTGTCTAGTATGTATGTTTGTATGTCTGGCATGTCTGTTTCTATGTCTGGTATGTCAGGTATGTCTGTCTGTATGTCTGGTATGTTTGATGAGTTTGTATGTTGGGTATGTTTGTTTGCTTATATGCCCTGTTTGTCTGTCTGGTCTGATGTCTTTTTTGGTTTGTTTGAAGTTGCTGAAGAAAGTTGTTGTTAGCATAGTTTGGTTTGATGAATGTGTGTTTGTTGCTAAATTTTTGTAGCTGGCCAGCATGCTGTTTCAGTGGTCATCAGTTGTTGATGGTGGTTGATGTTGGCTGGCTGATGTTGTTTGATGTTGGCTGGCTGATGTTAACTCGATGGATATTTTTTATTTGACAGCTTTTTTTTATGATTTTTTGCGTCCATTGCTTTGTTATTTTTCGTATCGCTTTAATTTGATTTATTTCTTGCTTTTCATCCAATCTCTTACATCAGACTTTCAGTCTTTTTAATTTTACGCAATGTTTTTATATTATTCGAGAAAATTGTTATAAAATTGTTGACGTCAAATTTCTGCCACATTCACATGAGTAATGGCAATAATTAAAGTGCTGTTACAGATCAGAAATTTTATTTCTGAAAAATTTCCAAGATACAATTGCAGAGGCAGTGATTTTATTTTTTTTTATTTTCCATTTGTAACAAAATGATTTATTTCTTGCGCTATTTTTAAAAATGCATCTTCCTTGAATTTTTCACATGCACACGCACATTTCCCGCTCTTCTCCCGTGTACAAATTTTTTGCGTTATTAAATTTTATATGATTACCTAGAACCTCTATCAACATTCACGCCGTATTTTGTTGTTGTTGCTGCTGCTGCTGTTGTTGTTGTTGTTGTTGTTGCTGCTGCTGATGCTGCTGCTGTTGTTGTTGCTGCTGTTGTTGTTTTTGCTGAATTTTTAGTTGTGTTTTTTTGTGATTTGCTAAGTTTTTTTGTTGAATGTTGAAGTTTGTTGATGGTGAGTGTTGTTTAGAATTTATTATTCGGTTGTTGAAATGTTTGCTGTTCGGTATTTTGAATGTTGTTGATGTTTATTTTGTTGTTGATAGTGTTGTTGTTATGTTGCTGCTAGTTTTGTTGTTAGTGTTGTTGTTATTATTGTTGAATGTTGATATTTGATGTTGGTAATGTTGTTGTTATGTAACTGCTGGCGTTGTTGCGAATGTTGTTGTGGTTATCATCGTTTAATATTCATATCTGTTACTGTAAATGTTGATGTTAGGATTGTTAAATGTTGGCATTTGTTGTTGCCATTGTTGAATGTTGATTCCAAAGCAGCAGCAGCAGCAGTAGTGGTAACAGCAGTGGTAGCAGGGTAGCATGTGAAGTGACCCGCGATGAAAATTCATTTATCCATTTTTCAAAATAACTACCCATAAATTTCATTTCGGAATGCTGCCAAAGTCTGCTTGCTGGCTGAGGTTGAAGATTATGATGATGACGATGATGACGATGATGATGGCGTTGTGTTATCGATGATGATGATAATGATGATGGTAACAGAATAACAATAATAATAATATGCGGTGATGATGATGATGGTTATGATGGTGATGATGGGAGTGATGATGATTGTGATGATGATGGTGATGATGATGGTGATAATGATGATGATGATGGCGATGATGATGATGATGATGGTGATGACAGAAATGATTAAACATCAATGTAGCAAACTGTGGCGTGTACGATGAGGTCAGAAGTCAGGTAGTAAGATGATTATGATGATGATGGTGATGATACCATTTGGTGGTGGTAACGTGTTGGTGATGATGATAATAATGATGGTGATGATGATGATGATGACGACGATGACGATAATGACACCATAAATAATATTTAAAATGTCGAAATGTAATTAGTGATAATTGCTCTGATAATGGTAAAAATAGTGGATAGGTGATGATAATGGTGATTGTAAAGATATCGATGATGATGTTGATTATTAAGACGATTGTGATGTTTAGGTAACGAGGCAGTGATAGAAAATTATGATATAATATGATAATGACGACGACGATGAAAATGATGATGATGATGATGATGATGATGATGATGATGATGATGATGACAAAGAAGATAATGACGAAGACGATGATGATGATGACATTGATGATGATGAGGATGACGCCACGGTGAAGATAGTGAAGAAAAATAGATGAGTGAGTGAATGACTAAATGAATGAGTGAATGAATAACTGACTGACTGACTGAATGAATGAATGAATAAATGAATGAATAATTGAATGAGTGAATGAATGTGTAGTGTCACATTTTCTTGGTAATTGCCACGACAAATGTTAGCGACGTCATGCTGATGATATGATGGTGATGAACATTACTCTAATTATAACAGTAGGATAGTGGTGATGATGATGGTGGTGGAGATGATGGTGATAGTAATGATGGTAGTGTCATGATGATGATTATGATGATGATGATGATGATGATGATGTCATGATGTCATAATGATGGTGGTGTCTTAATGATGATGATAAAATCTAATAGCGATGTTTGTAAGACCGTTCATAATTATAATTATAGCTGTTGTAAAAACAGTGTTATTGATGATGATAGTACATATGATGATGATGATGATGATGATGATGATGATGATGATGATGATGGTGGTGGTGGTGGTGGTGGTGATGATGATGATAAAAGTGATAATGACAATGACGATGCCATTCTCATTCACAAGGACTATGACAAAAATAATAACAACAACAACATCAACAACAATAATAATAATAATAATGATGATGATGATGATTTTAGTGATACTAATAATCAGGGTACTAAAAATTGTAATGTAGGCCATTTTCAAAGCTAATGGCTGATGATGATGATGATGATGACGGCAATGATGATGATAATGATGATGATAAAGATGATGATGCTGAAGAAGATGATGATGATGATAATGGGGATGACTGTTGATTCAATCATTTGTTCATCTTCGTAATCATCTTCATAATCATCTTCATAATCATCTTCATAATAATCTTCATAATCATCTTCATAATCATCTTCATAATCATCTTGTGCGTGTTTGTGTGTGAGATGTGAGAGTGAGTGAGTGTTTAAGTTAGAGTGTGAGTGAGTGAACATAATGATGATAATATGAAAACTGCTTACAATTATGTTGACTCCCATGCTTTCCACACTGCAATTAAAATCTTTTTTTATTACGGCGTGCATGATGATGATGTTATGATGACGACAATGATGAGGAGGAGGTTAAGGAGGATGATGAAAAAGAGGATGAAGGTGATAAATCTTTTGTTGACGTTCTTGTTTGTCTGTCTGTTTGTCTGTCTGTCAGTGTGTCAGTCTGTTTGTCTGTATGTCTGTCTGTTTGTCTGTATGTAAATATGTCTGTCTGAATGGTGGTGGCGGTGGAAACATCAGTGTCATGATGTTGGTGACCTTAACGATGCTTATAATGATGGCATTTGCGGCGATGAAGTAGATGCATGCTGCAAGAGCAATGAGGCTGGTGTTGACGATTGTCATTCTGAAGATTTTGTTGGCGAAGTTTTTCCTGATGACAACCGAAAAACAAATGGCGGTAGTTAATATGCGGCTATAAATCGTCATATAATATTAATGCATTTCAAACGACCTGTTTGTTAGCACGGGATGGAATGCTTCCTGCCCGCCTGCCAGCTCGCCATCTCCATAAGCTCCGCCAATCTGATGCCTCCTTCGTTATTTGCAATCATCTTCATCATTCGTCTGAGATTTGACTCTTTTATTTATTTATTGGAAAGCACTGAAACATTCATTCAGCAAGAACCAGCAAAAGTTTCACAAGCATGTCAACATTTTCTCCATAATCGATTCAAACTTTTGGCCAAATAGATTGCATTTGCAAGTTTTATTTGAAAGTGTTTTGTCATCTTTTTGAGGACGATGTTAATGATTTTGATGTCTTTTCATATTCTTAGCGTTGTTGTCGTTGTTGTTTTTGATGTTAGTGTTGTTTATTTTGAAAATGCAATGAAAAAAAGCGGATATGACGTCATTACTTGGAGAGAAGTTTGATTGGTGCGTAAAACGCTGGAGTTGATTGTTTGATCAAATCGTCAGGCAAGCGGACCTCTGAGATTTGGCGAAATCGTTCTGATGTTAAATGGCGGACTATAAAACGAATTAAATGAATAGATTGCTCAATATAATTTATCTGGAGGAGCGTTGAAATGGGATTATGAATGCTTTCGTTGGATTAACCTGCTACCGTTCGTCCTCTCCTTATCTTTACGTCCTCCTCTCCAGTTGTTTTTTTTCATTCAAGTGAAAAACAGTTTCGTTCGTTCATCATTCAAGAAAAACATTTTTTCCAGATTGTATATCGTCTTATTCCATTGTACAGGGCAAATTTATTTTCCTTATATACTTATTTCGGTGAAGTCAGTGGCAGTGGTGTCATTCTTCACCATCTTGAAATGTTTCTCTTTGATTCATTGACATCATTTGACTGTCAGCAGTTTTTCAATTTAAAGTTTCTAATATCTTCTTCATGTTTGATGATTTTTGATCTAAACCGTTTTAATTTCAATTATTATTTATTAAATGTTCGTATTATCGTGCACGCATGTCATTGTTGAAAGGTGAAGGTCACTTTGCATTGAATAACCTTCCATCAATAAACTTTTAAGAATTCACATTAATGCAATGGATATAATAAGCCAATACATTTCCCCTGTTATATGAAGAACGTTGATTTTTATAAATTGGCAGGTGCAGAAATAAACTGCAACATGTCACTCTACGCCAACTACGACTACCGGGGCCTGCTCACCAGCTACAACTTCCCCCACAACTACCCCTGCAACCTCACCTGCAACACCACCCTGCGTTTCCCGCCCGCCAACAATCAGCGAAAAATTTGCTTCTACTTCAAATTTTTCCAGCTGGAGAGCAGCACAGACTACTGCAGTTTCGACTTCTTGAAGATTGAGACGATCAAATACTGTGGGGCCGGTCTGTGGCACTACGGCAAGAACAACGGCGTCAACAATGCCAGCGTCTGGTCCAACGAGTTCTGCTGTTAGTACTGTTGGCATTATTTTCTGCTGTTTAATGAGGAATGCTCTTCATGAACTTTTATTCACACACCTATTCACACTTACTAGTCGTTGTATTTTTTGTTCGTTCGTTCATTCATTCGTTCGTTCGTTCGTTCGTTCGTTCATTAAAATTATTTATTTATTTATTAATTTATTAAATTATTATTTATTCATTTATTTATTTGCTTGACAAACTTTTTTGTTATACAATTTTTGGTTTTGCTGTTTTTAAATTTTCAGCACAAAAGTAGATTTAAAAAAATTATTACTGCTTTGAATACTTGCACATTTTTTTTGGGAATGAAAAAATAAAAATTGATCGAAAGCTACTACAAACGAATGAATAAATGAATAAAAAATGAATGACTGAATGAATGGATGAATGGATGTATGAATGAATGAATGAATGAATGAATGAATGAATGAATGAATGAATGAATGAATGAATGAATGAATGAATGAATGAATGAATGAATGAATGAATGAATGAATGAATGAATGAATGAACCATTATGACTGCGTTCATTCGTCAGGCAAGTTAACAATTTCAACATTGGTGTTAAAATATTTAAAATCATTTATTCACCAGATTAGTGATATGAATGATTTATTTTCGTTTCACACTCCGACAGTTTGTTTCTCAATCTCAAGTGTTTTGCTGCCAGTTTATTTAGTTAGCAAACGCGAATCAGGCACCCTTCTGTTTTTTTCTGTCATTAATAATGTTGATATACCATCTTTGTGATTACATTTTCTACTTAATCCTTCACCATACTTTTTTGAACTGCTGCGAATTCGTCACATCCGCTCAAGTGGCACACGTCTCAACCAACTTGATCCACCCCTTCCACACTGCACTTCATGTCTGCTGAGACGGTCTAGCAACAATTTGCTTCATAAATTAACCAAATGTGAATGTTGCTATTTCTCCTAATGTGCATGTCTATGTAATACTCAAAATTATTTTTCTATATATATATATATATATATATAATAAGAAATTGAATAAGACACTTTTTTTTCTCCTAAATGTGAACGTTGACTGCAAACAATTAAACGATGATTAAACTTTTAAAATCATCAAACAGTTCGTTCGTCAACAACTCTTCCTTTCTCTTTTATCTCCCTATCATCTATCACTATCTCTCTCTCTCTCTCTCTCTCTCTCTCTCTTTCTCTATTATATATATATATATATATATATATATATATATATTTGTTCCCTTAAAATTATTTTTTCCAGTTTAAACTTTCCGCATACGGAAGAAAAGCAACAGTTGATATTAGCGACGAGTGGGCAAACAAACAAATGCAAAAAAACCTTTTGAAAAAGTTCCCAATTTTTTTGCGACATTTTATTCCTCGAAGATTCTAACGTTTATAATTGTATAGAATTTTCAAACATTTTTAATAGAATTTAGTGGATTAATTTTTTCAACGAGTACAAAAGAATTGTTTGAGAAATGTCCCAAGTATACAAATGAAGGCAGATAGGAAGGCTGGTGCACGGAGGTTATTAAGTCATCTTGATATGATGTGATGTGGGTTGGTTGGTTGGTTCGTTTGTTTGTTTGTTTGTTTGTTCGTTCGTTTGTTTGTTTCCTGTCAGCTTGTTGTTCAATTCACATTTGCAAATGAGCATCACCTGCACCTGTCACACGAGAATTCCACATGTAAATTATTCCCCCTCCTCTACCTTTCCATCTTCATGTACTACACTTCACGTGCACACAACTGCGTGTACAACCCTGTTATGCCATGGACTACATTGTACTACATTGTACTTCACGGTACCGTGCTCTATACACAACTAAAAATACTGTACTTAAACAATACATGCACTACAGTAATGTGAAACCTTTTTTATCTTTCTGTTTTTCTTTCTTTACTCTTTATTTCTTTTTCGTTTTTCTCTTTCTTTCTTTATCTTTCCATCAGTCTATCTTCCATCTCTTTCCGCCTACTTGTGCTCGCAGTCCAGCGTGATACACATTACACGTAGGCATACAATAATCTTGATGTACATTACACACACACACACACACACACACACACACACACACACACACACACACACACACCATGTATGTAAATTATTTTATCCTTTATTCACACTTCAAATGCGAAAAATGTTCCTTCTAATGAAAATTCAGTAATAGCAATAATAATAATAATAGTAACAATAATAATAATAATAATAATATATATTATATATATATATATAGGTAGAAATAAATGTGCCTCATATAATAATTATGAGTAGCAGCTATGCAATTGCTAATCTCATGATATTATTGATAATATGTGTTGACGATTTTTCTATTATGAAATACCTAAAATGCTTCAACCTGAAAAACGTCTCAAAATTTAAAAAATACAGCCTGCTGTCCAGTCCTCCTCTGTTTTGACATCTCATATAAAATAACATTGCGATGAAAATTCATTTCCAAGTACCTGATCGATCATTCATTTTTATATATGGACAGGAAGGACGCTTGGACAGCCAGCCATGCGGGACACAACTCACGTGGAACATGATTCTCTATTTTTCTTTTTCTTTGTGTTTCGTTCTCTTCTTGTTTACCTACATTTTTTCTTGTGTTAATTGGTGTTTGTAGGGCCAACATTGGATAACAACCGTCATAATATTGGAGTGATGATGATGATGATGGTATTATAGCGATGATGATGATGATGATGAGATTATAACAATAATGATTATGATGATAATGAGATTATAACTAGGACGACGGTGATGATGACGACGACGACGATGATGATGATGAAAAACGTGGTTACGTAGTTATTAAGCTCAGCTGGCAGGCAGGCTTTACACTTAACAGTTTATTTTCGTTGTTAATTTGTTCATCGTTAATTTATTCAACAACTGACTAAAGGCCCGCGTCCTCACCTGTTTCTGGTTCATTCACCTGTGTAGGAATTAAATTGGAATAATAAAAAGAATTGAACGGACGTGTGCAACTTATTTTCAAACATTTACCCAATCTTCTGTCTGTTTATAGATTTAATTACATGCAGATAATCATTTCATCCCGATGTATTATATCAATTCATTCATTCGAACATTCATCCATTCATCGACCAAGCTTCTTCGGATTTTTTCAATATATGTCATCGGCATGTGTTCAGATTTCAATTTTTTTTTTATTTCTTAGCAGTTTTTAAACGTTTCTGCCAACAAAATAGAAATATTGAAAAATTGTAATACATACTAAAACAAGTGGGACGTGCTCATTCATCTATTGTTCACATTTTTAAATTAATTAACGAAATTTCCAATAGTCATAGAAGGAATGCTCGAGTTGGGACGCAAGTTGGGATGAAACGTTGAAAATGAAATGAATTAATCGTTGCAAGTTTTAATGTCATGAGCGCTGGTATGTGATGTTGTCAGTAAGTGATGTGATGTTACATTACAGCACTGACACCAACAAACGCAAACCTCTCAGGCTGTTACGAGGAAAAGTTAATAAGCGCATGCAATACAAATAATAATAGTAAACACGCAAAATAAAACAATGCAAATTTCGAATGAAAAATGAGGCTACCTTTTTTTGTTATGTCTTCAATTAGACAGTGTTTGTTCACGTATTCCTCTTTTGCTTTGGAAGTTTTGGTAGCATGGCTCGTTCATGGCAACGAACACTTTTTATTTGTTTCATTTTCATGAAATGCGAGCAACATTAGATCATTTTTCGTTCAGTTGTAATTTTTGGTTTTCAAACTTGCCTGACTGATCGTGTCAGTTTTGTTAAGATGTAATTGTGTTTGTTAAATAGAGTTTGTACAAATAATCTTTGGAATATGTATCATGCAGTTTCACATGGATCCTATTAAATTTGAATTTATTAATCACTTCATGCTGTAGAGTAAAAACATTTTGAACTGTCCAGATACTGGTTTTTTTTACAGTGTAAACAATTTGGAATTGTTTATTTTCAGATATCTTCCATAGAATTTTATTGTTCAAGTTATTTTGATAAAATCCAGTTCAAGTTTGAAACAAAACAATCCACGTTGAAAATATGTTTTTATGATGCCTCCGTGAAATGATCAACTGCCTTCAGTAGCCAGCCAGAGGCATGTTGCTTTGAAAGCAGCTTCACAGAGTTTCAATCTTTCTGAATATTTAATGCAAGCCGGTGAAAAATTGTTCATTTCTTCCTGTTGTTTATCAACACTTCCAGTTTATTACAAGCAAGCTTGGTTTTTCATTCATATGAGGAATAGCCAATATTTATATTACTGTTTTGAGATTTCAATATTAAATGAGATTATAATGGTTATTTTCGTTGTGTTTTGAAATCTACTACATTCTAATGCTTGGACGTCGAAGCCTGCACTGAGATGATTGTGTACGTGCAGCATTTAAACAAAATCTCTCGATCTCTCTCTCTACGTAACGTTGAATCATCTTTTGAACTTGTGTCTGGAACTGTTACAGCCCAGTTATGAAACCAACTTAATGGATGAATTGAATGAATTGAATGAATGTGATAAATGGATGAATTGAGTGAATTGAATAAAATTTAATTTCTTAACGTTCGGTTGGCATCGGCAACTTTTTTTCTCCCTCACCGATCCATCCGCATTCCACAATGAATGTAGTTTTTTCACTATTTTTAGAACAAATTTTACGTTCATGTCCACTTTTTTAATGAAAACGAACAACTAATGGTAAAAGCATTAAATAAATATATACGCATATATATATGTATATATATATATATATATATATATAGAGAGAGAGAGAGAGAGAACCTTACGTGTAAAAGATAACCAACATCTCCAACAGACAACACACACACGTGTATGTGTGTGTGTGTTTTGTGCGTGTGTGTGTGTGTGTTTATGTGTGTGGTGTGTACTTTCATGTAATTGTTATTTCTTCGTTTTTTGCATCTCATCCAATAATCCGTGTCACGATGGCTTAACACCGACAATGATGACTCTTTGTTTACAACGGCATGGCCAGCCACGAGAAACCTAACAACAGAAGAGAAGCAAAGATCGGCAACAAAGAGATTCCAGCACGTTTTAAGTTTAGAATGGAGGCAATGTGTAGAGTGTACAGACAGACAGATGTTCTTTTTACGTGCCCTCCAGTCCAAGCGGCCGCTGCAAGCTTACGAGACAAATGTAAACAATATATAATACAACCGTGGTTCAGTTTTTCAGCTTCCTTTTTTCCATCCTCATCAACATCAACATCACAACTACTGTCATCATCATCATCATCATCATCACATCACCATCATCACAACTGCTGTCATCATCATCATCATCATCATCACCATCATCATAACTATTCTCATCATGGTTGTTTTATTTCTTTTACTTCCTCCTCGTTCAACTTAATATTCTCATTTTTAATTTAAATAAATCCTGTTTTCATTTCATTCTTTCATCCACCCATCGTGTTGCCATTATTTTTTAACAATTTATAAAATTGGGTTTAATTTATTGCCATTTTAATTAACACAACCATCGTTATCATCATCGTCGTCGTCTTCATCATCATCATCATTTCTTTTGTTACCACCTTCCCAGTCTTTCGCATTTTGACACTAATATGTTATAGCAGCTGAAACTTATAATCACAAAATGCATTCTACAAAACTCCCCGAGTGTTAGATAAACGTAATTGGAGAATGAACATATGTGCGTAAGATCGGTTGGCTTGTATGCCTATATTTGTATGTGTTTATGTTTGTTTGTGTGTTTGTTTGTGTGTGTGTGTTTGTTTGTGTGTGTTTGTTGGTGTGTTTTTGTGTTTGTTTTTGTGTGTTTGTTTATATGGTCATGTTTGTATATATGTGTTTAGGTTTATGTGGAGATGTTTATGTTGGTGTTGATGTGTGCGTGTTTATGCCTGTGTGTGTGTGTGTGTGTGTGTGTGTGTGTGTGTGTGTGTGTGTGTGTGTGTGTAAAAGTAGGAATATTCAAGTCTGTATATTTTGTCTATAGTTATGTATATATTCACATTATTGGAGAGTTTATTTTGTTTGTTTGTTTATTGTTTTCTCGCGAAACCAAACAAGTTATCCTGACTATTTACTGTTTAGAGTTCTGAGTTCTGCGCGTTCGCTAGTTTTACTGGTGTGTTGACAAGATAATCATAAAAATGTCAATTCTGTGAGATGTCCACTTAATTTAAAAAATAGCTATATATATATATATATATATATATATATATATATATATATATATATATATATATATATGAGAGATAAATCAATGTGTCGCAGCCACTTTGACAGAGTCTTATAAAAAGTCCATTAGTTGATATTATATCTTATATCATATTATATCATAATGATGGTTGTTTTAATATCATATCATAATGATGGTTGTTTGATATTATATCATAATGATGGTTGTTTGATATTATATCATAATGATGGTTGTTTGATATTATATCATAATGATAGCTGTTTGATATCATATCATAATGATGGTTGTTTGATATTATATCATAATGATGGTTGGCTTGCCCAGTGTTCATTCAGTGTTCACAGTGTTATTTTAATTTTATTTTATCTCGGTTGTTTTTTTTCTGTCAACTATCACATCATCATCATCATCATCGTCGTCATCACCCTCACCATCATCTTCATCATCATCTCTACAAAGTTTATCATATTATATTATCATCATCGTTAATTAAGTATAGAGAATAAGTTGAAATTGTTACACAAGTATTGGTAAAAAATAATTTTTGAGGCGATAATTAATCACTGACACGAGATATAAACAAAAGAATAAACATTTATAATGAAACCTAGACTAGAATGAGATAACGTAAAATAATATAGCCTAGAATTATGTAGCATAGAATTATATAGCATAGAATAAAATAACATAAAAGGAAATGACGTCATAACGAGGTGTTCGATGATGGATATAAACAGCTGAGGATAATTCCTTTTTACACTTCTTTATGTTTGTTGGTTCTTTCTGTTAGTTCTTTGCTCGCGTCATCTTTTTTGATAAATTTCTATTCTTTGTTGAATAATTGTGATTATTGCAAAACGTATTTTAAAACGGCTACCACAATACTTGTTTATTTTCAAATTATTATTTTTATTTATTTTATTTCATTATTTTTATTTAAATTATTTGTAATTTAAATTTTTACAATTTGTATTCTTATCTCATGCTAAATCTTTGCTATTATTATCCTATTCTTAATGCGGAGAGCCTTCAAAATATTCTCTTTACACCGTTTCTCATTTCTACCATATTTTAGTTTCCAGGTTTTGTCGCCAGTGCTTATTTCGTTGTTGTGGTTATGTGGCTGGTTATTTATTCTCTCCATTTCTGGTTGGTTGGTGGCTGGCTGCAGTCGGATGCATCGTTCTTAACGTCATTTAGTTTTGATGGATCGGAATGTTCACCTGACAGACGTCGACAACTTTTCAATATTCATCAATTGTTCACGCAAAATAATGATGTTCACTTTTTCATCATGAAAAAATATTTCTCAAAATTCATTTCATTCCATTCCATTAAATTCATTTATGAATTTATTTATAAATTCATTTATAAAATTAAATTAAATTATTTTAAACTATTTTATTAAATTTTATTAAACTATTACATTCATTTATAAATTCATTCATTCATTTATAAATTCATTCAAAAAATATTTTTCAAAATTCATTTCATTCCATTCCATTAAATCACTTATAATAAGTGAGCCTGAAAAGAAGAATAACTAGCTTTTTAGGCAACTGAACATAAGACAAACATGTGTGAAAGTGCCAGGCAGTTTAGCAATGCAAACATTCAATTCACAACTGAATGCCTCAATGCTTACATAACATTTGATGTTTGCCAAGTTGTACAGCTTTTTAAAATACAGGTTTACATTCTCAACTCTACTTTTACCATAAAGGTTTTATATTGAATTAAATTTATTTAGAAGATAATGAAGATCAAACGTTAGCAATTATGCCAAACATTAAAAAATAAAAAAAAACACCACTGATGATTTATAAAAAAATTCCACTTTTATCGCTGAACCTTGGAGATCAAACATCCTTACCAACTGCAGTTGATCAATACTATTATACTACTAAATATACTATGTGCTAACAAAAATACACTAAAAAAGTCCAACAATGAGAAATTAAGCAGCGCCTTTGACGGATATGAAGAAAGATTACGCGACGAAATCTATTTAACAGTTAATCAATTTTCAATGAACATTCAATTAAGAACAGAGCAGCCAGCCATCATCTATCCACATTCCAAGATGAAGTGTATATTCATTAATGGAAGTATCTTCACCGACCACCTACCGTCCACGCTTTAATGGCGTCATCATTTAATAAATTACTCATCCACATAGATATTCGAATAGATGGACATCATTATGTGTGTGTGTATATATATATATATATATATATATATATATATATATTATTCATAAGTGACTTAAATGTACTCACTAAATAAAATTGTATTCAAGAATATCCAGTCAACAGTCACCATTGATACATCAACGAACCTAACGTACAGCCACAGTATTGTCGAAAAGCAGAAGGAAGTTAATTAGGATAAATTTCTAACATGAAAGAATTTTCATTAAGTTACATGGGAGTTTCTGCAATGTTAGGTAAGGAAAAGTCTTTCGTCATTTTGAGTGGTTCCAAAATGTTTATCTTCATGTGTAGGTAGGTAGGTAGGGAGGTAGGTAGGGAGGTAGGGAGGTAGGTAGGTAGGTAGGTAGGTAGGTAGGGAGGTAGGTAGGGAGGTAGGGAGGTAGGTAGGTAGGGAGGTAGGTAGGTAGGTAGGTAGGTAGGGAGGTAGGTAGGTAGGGAGGTAGGGGGGTAGGTAGGTAGGTAGGTAGGTAGGAAGGAAGGTAGGTAGGTCGGAAGGAGGGTAGATAGATAGGTAGAAAGGTAGGTAGGTAGTCTGCTCTCCTAATTTAATTAATGTCTCCACATTAATTGGTCTGAAACTCTATCATTTTGTACGTATGCTGCTTCTAATTCGTTACAATTTCTATTTATTTGTTCACAAAATTTTTTTGGGTTTATCCAGTGAATATAAAAATAGACAAATATTAAAGTCAAAAATTTGTGATTATTTAAATAATGTGACTAATTTTGGCTGAACAGAAATGAGCGTTATAATATGTTAGTAAATAAAAATTAATGCACCGTATAAACATTCGCAAATTTACCATGGCTTAAAAACGCGACATAATAGTAAGTTTTTATTTAATGCATGTATGTTACATGAATTATTACATAAATTATTACATTATTTATTAAATGAATTATTAAATGAATTATTGCATGAATAGAATGTTTACATGAATTATTAAATGAAATATTGCTTGAATTACTAAATGAATTATCACATGAATAGTAGATTAAATATCTTCGTTATCGACAAACTCAAAATATATTTAAAAAAAAATTAATTTTTCATTCAATAGATTTAACATGAAATTATAATTCAATGAAATCTGTTCCATGACTTGGCTCGGCGGTCCTTTATATAGCTGATAACAAAAACGCGTACAAAATCAATCGCGTCATGCAAGTCATTCCTGTTTGTCCGTCCGACAGTCTCTACATACGCATGCTTTGTTTGGAAATTTTTCTGCGGCTATGAAAACTGTCAAGTGAGGATGATTTATTACCACGGCTCTATTCTTATTTCCAACACTATTGGTGCATGCTCAATCGATTTTAAAACCCGGATTAAACTTTTGTTGGGAGAGCGTCGGGAAGATGGGAAGGAGAAAATAAAAGAGAGAGAGAGAGAAAAATGTCGCAGAAGAGTGTGAAAAAAGATATAAGGAAGAAAAATCTATGAAAGAGAAAGAGAGAGAGAGAGAGAGGGAGGGAGAGAGAAGCAGCAAGAGAGAGAAAGAGAGAGAGAGAGAGAGAGAGAGAGAGTGATAGTTGGAATAGAGTGTTTTTGACAAAAGAAGCAAAGAAAAAAATATGAGAACCTGATGTTCCTGCTGTGTTTCATTGCATGAATACCAATTTGCCAGTTCCATGAAAATATTAAAGACAAAGAAGACAGGAAATGCATATTGATCAGATACGAGTAAATCAATCGATTAATTGATAACGTTATATTTGTGTAGTTATTTATAACGTAAAAACAATCTGGCGTCTCTCTCTCTCTCTTTCTTATCAACTTCTGTATGTCCTGCCACGATTCTCATGTTGTGTAAATAATTCATTGTCATTCAAAACAACTTGTTATTTTGATATGTCAAAAAACTTCAAAAAAAACAATTTCAAAATTTTCTAATTTATAAATATGTTGACGAAAATACTTCTAGTGGGGAAGAAGCAAAAAAGAAAGCGTTGTTAGCGACACTGTTCAAAATTGATTTGTGTAGCACTGGTTTGTACATCACAGCAACTTGTCGCAAATGTTCTACCCAGTCTCGTACGTCACAATTTCTATCAGTAATCTACTAGACAACGATGCAACACTGGCAACCGCAACAGTACAGGAACAGGACAGCAACAAACTCACACCATTTAAAATGTTGCAGTTGTATCTTCTTCATTACCATCATTCACTCGCCTGGCTGCTGATGCGTTGAACTAATTAGCAGAGTAATTAGCATGAAGATTCATGCTAGCCACAAACCAAACTACGCTTCTCAATTTTTCAAACTTTCAACATTTTTCAATATTTTTCTGTTTTTACAAAACTTTCTCTTGCTTCTCTACGAGTGACTTTTTTTGCTTTGTTGTCATTTTTTTTATGTTTCAGCTAAAGAGTATTTTGTTGAAGTTTTCAACTTTTCAAAACTCATTTAATGAATGTTGTGCATGTTAGATGATACAAACGACATACAATACATGCATGTAACATGGAATGCATGCATGTATTGTACAATGTATGCATGTATCATACAATGTATGCAATGACATACAATGTATTTATGCAACAGCATACAACGCATTCATGCATGGAACGACAAGATGGATGAAATTTCATGCGACAGACAATCAATTTTAATTTCTTCAAAAAGCACGTCAGATCACAAATCATAACATTCCTCCTCTCTTTTCATAAATCACTTTTTCATCATTATGATCACCATAATCACAAATCACCATCGTTGCCAACACCATCTTTCATACTTGCACCGCCTATCAAAACACTTCTTCTTTATCATAAATCAATTTCTTTTAAAGATGACCGCTCTGGTCGTCATCACATCATCTCTTTCATCATTGTTATTATTTCAATAGCATTTCTTGAAGCGCTCTTCTTAATTCGATAGAGTTGTGCCAATGATTTTCTGGCCTGGAAGCTCATAAGTTGCAATTGGAGCCAACATACTTGCTTCCTCCATCCAGCTTTCCTGTCCATGCACACACGCACACACGCACGCAAACATCTGCTCGTATTTCACTAAATTTATCTTGTGCACGTGTTCCCTTCATTATATAAATATACTCACATTCAAAGATAATGCATGTATTTGTTTATAATTTGTATGTATGTATGAGCATGTATGTGTATTTGTGTGTTTGTATGTATAAAAATTTAAATAATATTAATCCCAAACAGTTTTCTGTTTTGCTTCATTCGTTCAGTCACAAACATGCACACGCACATACATCCACACATTCATACATTTACACACGCGCGCATCAACACAATTATACATTCCCACACACAAACAAGCAGAGTTAATCACTTTTAATTTGAGAAAAAAAGTTTGTCCTAAGTTGTTGTTGTTGCTGGAGGAAGAAGATCAATTATGTTCTGACTTTTGCAATCAAGTTAAAGTCACTTTCGATGAGATTTTTCATCGATCATCCCAACACGGCGGACGTTTTTTGAGTTATTAAATTTAAAAAATATCTTTTAAATGATTATTAATATTATACATTTTATTCCAGTAAATTTTAAAAAATCCAATTATATCCTTTCGTTATTGGTTGAAGATGAAATTATCCCCTACCATCATGTCCACTTTCTAGGCACATTTCAACCATCATCGTACTAGGCTGATACCCAGACGAGCTTCATTCATATTGCATAACGTACAATTTGCAAAAAAGATTACAAAGAATTTTAATGATAGGCTGGGAAAAAAATTTGATATGAAATAAATGTTTTCAACACGCAAAATCTTTCAGACGCAGACACGCCACGCATTGCAATGGTGAATGAAAAGCACAAGACAATGCATGCACAATCGTTGCGTACAAACATGCAAGTTGCGGCGTATTTGCGAGACGTGCGCGCGTACAACTGCCGTAGAATTCATCATCATTCAACAGATCCCACCGTTTGTTCACGTTTAATCCATACAGAACATTCACCAGCACATGCATATTTATTTGCTTATTTAATTTATTCAGGCAGAGCCAGCAGACCAGAAGCTTGACATAAGCTTTTATGGCCAGCCTAGACGCAGGTAAAATGTACCAAAATAATTAAAAAACAAAATTAAACATCAAAATGAAATATAATGTTTAAATAAATGACTATATAGACAGAATAGTAACAGTAATATATTAAGTTTTCAATGAAAATCAACAGACTTAAGACGTTTATAATTGGTACGAGGTCTTGCTTGCAGGGGTAGTTGATTCCACAGCCGCGTGCCTGCAAGCAAGATACCATTGCGACAAACACTAGTTTTTATTAATGGAAAATCAAATTCACCACAATGTTTAAAGTTGAAATTTTCATTATATTTATAAGTATCCAAAAGAGACGAAGCATTTGGAGCCAGATTTAGGAATGAGAATTACCTTACACATCTTGTAACAATCTGGGAATACACCAGCGCGAAATGACAAATTAAACGAATATATCAGAGGAGTGACAAGAAAACGGATTAGTTTTTTCAACATATTATCATTCACCCTACATCGTCATCGCTTCTCCGTCCGTAGGTAGGTACACATGTTTTTAGGTCAGTATATAGGTAAGGTAGTAGGGACGCACGTCTCACAATATTATTAATACATGGCCTTCCGCCGATAAATCTTTTAGAAAATTATGATTAATATCTTTATTACAAATTAATGGCGATATGTCATTCCAGAACATACAAGAGGATATATATTTGAAATAGTTGACTGTCCACATTATATATATATTTATATTTATATATATATATATGTTGAAAGGAAACCATATTTTATGCAGTATTGTATGAATTCTACCAAATTGTTGGCATTAATCAATTTAAAGTTTGTCTTTTCAATTTTCCTTACTAGAACCTTCTGGAATTTTTTAGGTGCGTGCGTGTGTGCGCGCGTGTGTGTGTGTGTGGGTTCAGCTTTTGATGTACATCTATTTTAAACGTTCAGAGTTTTGTTGGAATCTATGTACAATAACTCTATAAATTACATACCTGATTCATCATGTATAATTTAAGTGTTTAAATAAAAATTGACTGGTTAAATGAATGAATAATTGATTGGTTAATTAATTGATTGGTTAACTGATTGGCTAAATTAATTGAGATTGATTAGTTGAATGAATTGTGATTGATTGATTGATTGAATGATAAAAATATTTTTTCAACTCGGCAGGGGACGTGGGGGCGAACGACACGAAATTTGACGTCCTATTCATAACGGACAACAACGTCGTGCAGCCTGGCTACCTGGCCCACTACCAACTCGTCCACAGCAAAGATTATCGACCACCCGCCAAACTGCCCAAGCACGGTTCGTTCATTTGTTTGTTCGTTTGCTCGTTCGTTCGTTTGTTTTTTTTTGTTGGTTTGTTGGTTCGCTAGCTCGGTTGTCTGTTTTTAACGTGGATACATTTATTCTGCTAGTTAGTGTATTGATTTCAACTTAATTGCTGTTTGTCGGGCTTTTTTTTTCAAGTTGCCACAGAGCATGCTCACCATCATCTTCTTCACCTTCCATTCACCACCATTCATTTGTTGTATTTTTAATCGATATTTGTTTTTTGGTGGTGGTGTCATTTCATCATTTCTTCCCATACAACAATAGTTAATATTATGCATTTTTCACAATATTATCATCACCGTCGTCGTCGTCATCATCATCATAACTATCATCATCATCATCATCATCATCCTAACTATCATCATCATCACAATCGTCGTCGTCGTCATCATCATCATCATCATCATAACTATCATCATCATCGTCATCATAATTATCATCATCATCGTCATCATAACTATCATCATCATCATCATCATCATCATCATCATCATCATCATCATCATCATAACTATCATCATCATCATCGTCATCATAACTATCATCATCATCATCTCAATCATCATCCCAATCATCATCGCATAATCATCATCGTCGTCATCATCATTTCTTTCATCAACAACTTGTCCATCTTCAAAGAATAGGAGGACAGTTTGTTGAAACAAATCAATGCAGTTCAGTTTTTTCAGCTTTTAGATTTTCTAAATAAATGTTATTTATGTATTCGTACACCATCAACATCATCATCATTTTTATCATCATCATCATCATTACCATCATCATCATTTTTATCACCATCATCATCATCAATATCATTTCCAAATCACAATCCTCATCATCATTTTCCTCCTTCTTCTCTTCCTCCTCATCATCTTCATCATCACCATCGTCGTAAAAATAATCACCACCACCATAACCACCACCACCATCCTCATCATCATCCACCATCTTCCACATCATTATCAAGACCGGCTCAGATAATAGTAGTTGTAGTGGTAGTGGCGGCAGTAATCTAGGACCATTACGAATTGATTCTCTCATTTCTTCATACATGGGATGGAATGAAATATTTTCTATAGTGTAATCACAAGAAGAAAAAGAATAATAGTAACAAAAACACTAACAACAACAACAATAATAATAATAACAAAAACACTAACAATAATAATAATAATAATAACAACAACAACAATAATAATAATAATAATACAAATTTATTTAAAATAACGGAAGCGGATATTTAAACAATGATGACCTGATAAGTAGCATCATTTTCAATAAAAATGTAAAGCATAACAATGGATGATATAAATAATAATATAATTAATAATAATATAATTAATAATAATATAAATAATAATAATATAATAATAATATAATAATAATAGATGGTAGTAACAATGCAAACAACGACAACGAATAGCTGTTATATATTTTATCGACGGTAAAAAATTTTTGTTAAAATCGCCATTGAAAATTTCACGGCCGTCATCATCATCAGCACCATTGTCATGGCCACCATCATCATCGTCGTCAACATCATCTTCGTCGTCATCTTCATCTTCATCGTCGTCATCGTCATTTCTATTAGCTCTACCATTATTTCAACGTCACGAAAGTCTATTGCGGTTCGGACCTGTGCGATTGATGTCGTTGATATTTTCAAATTGCCACATTTTTCAAAAGATTCTCCATCATTCATCGGAGTCAATAAAATAAATTGTTGTCGTCATCGTCGTCGCGTCATCATCGCCATAATCGTCGCCATCGCCATTGTCGTCCCCATCATAATAGTTGCAGCCGATGTTATGTCTTCTTCGGGGTTGTTGCGATCATCATCATCAGCCGTGTTGTTGGCGCTACTATTATCATCATCGTCATCATCATCACCACTGCTGTTTGTTTACGCTATCATCATTATCATCAATTACTGGCGTCATCCTCTTTCACCCACCACCATCAACACCCCAAACTGATCAACCTATTTTTTTTTTGTATATAATTTTTAAAATAAATAAATAAATATGGTAAAGTTGAGCGTTATTCCCAATTTTGATTGCATTCTTCAAAGGGTTTTCTGTCATCATCATCACTTCATCACCACTACCACCGCCACCATCATCATCATCATCATCATAATCGTCACCGTTAACCTATTTTTTTAAACGGCCAAGGCCAAAAGTGAATTTAAATTTGAAACAGACGATTGACGAGGTTGAACGTTTAGTGCACCCCACAATTTGAATACCATCAACTAAGGAGGTACAATTCGAGAATTAATATTTGTAGTTTTCAAAAAAACAGATAAAATATTCTATAATAACCAGCTATGATAATATAATATCCGACTCAATTTTGAATAAAAATTCAACAAACCAGCAGTTGAACAAGCAACATAGACACATCGGAACACATATAGGCACATAGAGATACATAAGAACACATAGAGACACAGGAACACTTAGAAACACACAAGAACACATAAAGACAAATAGGAACACATAGAGACATATAAGAACACATAGAGACGCATAGAGACAAATAGGGACGCGTACATAACAAAACGAAAGATAAAATAAAGAGAGTGTAGAGTGTTTTTCTAATTGTCTTAAGAAGACTGACTCATCGGTATGCAGAGAGGCACCTTTCTTTTCAATTATGGCGCAATAATATCATTATCTGGCACATTCATTTGTCCGCACGTGCCAGCTGCCCACCCCGTGTCTGCCGCCTTCAACCTATGCATGCATGCACAATGCATGTATCCCGTCTACATGCAGACACATACATAAATACAAACAAACAAACACACACACACACACATACACACACACACACACACACACACACACACACACATACATACATACATACATACAAGTAAAGAATGCGGTTTGGACGAGGCCAGGGCAGCGGACGAGAAAATGAAAAAATATGGGAACGCCCTCCCCTCGATGGAATTCTTGCCAATATGTATCGAGGTTCGGCCCGATGGACCCCAACACCCTTAAATTTTTTAAGGCAATATGTAAAATGATCAGCGTCAGATCAGGCGACAGCAGTGAACTGTTTTTCGCAACTAACCACATTTCGTGCTTGTTGCAGAGGTTCCTGCGTGTCTGTGTGCTTGAAAATATCCAGCTAAATGCCGACATGTGCGATTAACGACAAATCAAAGTGTTAATCCATTTGTTACTTGATGTTTGACGTACGTACGTATGTATGTATGTATGTTAAAACCAAAACATGATGAGTGACACTGAACCGTCAAACATCAAGTAACAAATGGATTAACACATACATAACACACACACACACACACACACACACACACACGCACGCACGCCCGCACGCACACACACACACACACACACACACACACATACATACATACGAAACGAAACGAAATAATTTATTTGACCTCAATAAAGAAAATAAGGTGCAGGTTGACTGTGAGGAGCTAGTATAAAACTCATCGAGCACAGCCACCTAAGCCAAAAACTTCAGAATCTCTGAATGAAATATGTTAACCTTCAGATGTTACTAATTGATTACAAAAACAAAATCATCGGGCTCAGCCATCAAACAAAAAACTTCAGAATCTCTAAATGTTATATATTAAGTTCACGGTGTTACTAGTTGTTCGTAAAAATAAAATTATCGAGTACCACAAAAAACTTCAGATTCTCTAATTGGAGTATATTATATTTACGGTGTTACTAACTGTTCATAAAAATATTATCATCGTGCACCACAAAAAACTTCAGATTCTCTAAATGGAATGTATTAGCTTTGAGATGTTACTAATTGATCCTAATAATAAGTTAGGTCTATATTTCTCTATATACAAAACTGCATATAGAATACCTGATTGAATCTATCTATATAAGCTATAGATAGAAGAGAATAGGATCACATACATATATAAAAATATCTACGTACACGTCAGCACACACACATACATACAACTGAGCATACATGATGTCATAAATATTTTATAAAAATGTAATTTATATTCTTAAAACTAGTGAATCAAACTAATAAATGCTTTCAAATGATGGTTAAAGTTCTGCATGTTCGATCTGTCATAATTAAATCCTTTATTTAATAAAAAATTCCAAATTCTGGGTCCTCTGCAAATGATGTGTTGATGTAAAATTTTCGTTTTTGATTTGTTGGAACAGATGAAATTGATGCGCCTTTGATTCTTCGTTCGTTTATAATAACCGTCAAAAATAGGAGATAGTTTACCAGTCAATTGTTTGTCGATGAATTTTGTCGCGTGATATGTACTCATTTGATCGAAAGTCAGATTGCCTGTCGTGGCGAATAGCGGTTGTGAATGGGATTGAGCTTTGGAAAGTGTGATTGTTCGCATCGCTCTCTTCATGATTATTCTTATTGGATTTGTTGTAGATGGATAGGCGCTTGACCAGACTGTATTGCAGTATGAGATATATGGAGTACAGATGGCTTTATATAGCATGTTAAGAATTCTTTTAGGCAAGAAAAATTTTATTTTATTTAATAAACCAATTGATCTTGCTAGTTTTGTGCAAACATATCGAACATGTTGTTGAAACGATAATTTTTGATCCAATATTACTCCTAAAAATTTAACAGTTTTGCTTTCGAGAATATCCGAATTATTTATTACGATCTTATATGGCTCCTTGTAGTTTAAATATTGGACTGGGCCAAAAATAATCATTTGAGTTTTTCTGCTATTCAATGTCAACATATTACATTCAAACCATGAGACGACCTTTTTAATTTCACTATTAGTCTTCAAGATGAGTTCATCGATGTTTTTGCCTGTACTGAATAGATTAGTATCATCTGCGAAGCAAATGTAATCAAAGAATGTTGAAACTTTCGGGAGATCGTTGATGAAGACAATGAATAGCAATGGACCCAAAATACTGCCCTGAGGTACTCCAATTTGGTTTAATTTTACCCTGCCAGCTAACAAATTGACTTCTCTCCGATAAGTAACTTTTGAACCATTTCAGTTGCGAGTCACGTATTCCATAATGGTCTAGTTTCGCCAGCAAGATGTTGTGGTTGATGCAATCGAATGCCTTCGAGAGATCAAGGCACGTGCCTACGATGTATTTTTTGTCTTCTGCTGCGATCCCTATTTTTCTGATCAATTCTATTATTTCTCTCGAAAATTAAGGAATCGTTAATTATGGAATTTTTTTTGAAGAAGATATTTAGCCTTTTGTACATTATTTTTTCTATTATTTTCGAAAAATTTGATAAAAGAGCAACGGGTCGAAAATTAGTTTAATCATTGCATCCCTCATCCTTTTTAATCGGTACAATTTTTGAGACTTTGAAACATCGTGGGAATGTGCCGGAGTTGAAAGAAAGGTTAATTAGGAATTCCAAAATGTGAGCTGTTGAATGTATGGTAGATTTTATTATTTTCATAGGAATGCCATCCCATCCACTGGTTGTTTTTGGTTTGAGAAGTCTGGTTGTTGCAATTATTTCATCGCTTGAGGTCGACAGACAGAAGAACGAGTTTTGAAGTTTATTAGTGAGGTGATTTTTCCAGAGTGTTGAATTGTTGAAAGATAAACCTAGTTTTATAGCTATACCGGTGAAATAATCGTTTAAGGCGTCCGCAGGAGAACGAACAATTTCACTGTTTGAATTGACTGTATTGGTGATTTTATTTGTGCTGATAATGTTCTTAATAATCGACCACGTTCTTCTGTTATCTTTTATGTTCTTTTCTATGATGTCGCTGTAGTATTGTTTTTTTAGTTTGTTTTTAAATTTGATGCAAGATTGTCTAATTGACTTTAATTCAATTAGATTTTCAATATTCGGATTTTTTAGATATTTTGTATACAGTTTGGTTTTTCTATTTAACATTATTTTAAGATCATCAGTTATCCAAGGTTTATCATGTGATATTTTTTTAATTTTTCTTGCTGATGAAATACGACAGCATTCGTTGAAGTTCTTTACAAAAATCTCTATGAATCGTTGAAACCCGACATTTACATCCTCACAGTTTAAAACGTTTGACCAGTCCATGTTTATTAAATATTCGTTCAGTCTGTTGATTCGTTCACTTGTAAACGAGTATAATTTCTCCTTCAGAAAATGGTTCTTGATTCTGTTAGACTTCATATTTACAATTATAAAAATTGGTAGGTGGTCCGAAAGATCACATACCTGTGTACCACATAATTCTACTGCATTTGGTTCGCTCGTGAAAATGTTATCAATGACTGAATTTTTATTTAAACTTATTCTTGTTGGGGTTGTTATTAAAGTTGATAGGTTGTATGATGTTAATAATTGTTGAAGTTGGAATTTGCTGGCATTTGAATCAGCATCAAGTAAATTGATGTTCATGTCACCGATCAGATAAACTAATTTGTTCTCTAGACTTATGATTTGTAGTACCTGTTCGATTTGTTGAAGATACATATTTGCGTCATAGGTAGGAGGCCGATATGTTATTACAATTATTGCATTTTTATTGGAACAATCGTTTGTTATTTCTATGCTGAATAATTCTATGCTGCTAATGCTATTGATGTCGTTTCTTGTTTTATACGTAATACCGTTATCAATATACAAACCGATTCCACCACCGTGCTTACCAGACCAATTTTTACCAACAAAATCATAACCAGTAATATTTATTAACTTGATATTGTCATCATTCAACCACGTTTCACTTATACCAATAATGTTATATTTAAAAGAAAAGTTGTTTAAATAATCGAGTAAGTCTTCTGATTTGTGAACTAAACTTCTAATGTTTAAATGCATTAGCTTGAAAAACAAATTGTCGTTAATTCCGTTGTCGCTGATGGAGTTATACAAAGCATTTATTTGATTTATATCGTCATATAGTCTGCAGGTTTTTTCTACGAGATTGCTGCGAGTATCGTTAACAGTATTTAACGAATTTTTTGTCAGCCATGTTTGTTCGTTGTATCGGAGTTTTTGTCGGTGTTTTTCCCGAAACGCCATTCGCGTACAATGATGTGTTTTAACATAATTTCCGGGTCCTTCATCTTCGGTCCATCGCAACTTTCGACACATACACGAAACATCGTTGATTCTTCCTCATCCTTGTTTACTGGATCGCTTATTTCCTGATTAGAACGTTTTATCAACGGAAAACAAGAGATGACGTTTATACCACTTGTTTTAAGAAAATCTATGACATAATTTCTGTGACATCTTTTTACGTTGCTCATCAAGAAAACGGTCTTTTTTATAAGGTTCTTTTCGGCCTGAAGTTTGCAGTTGTCGATTACTTTGATGCCAATAATTTTTTTAATTGGTTTTGGAATGGATGCGTTAACATTGCCCGTGTTACCGGTTGTACCACTTGATTTCATTTCATTATTATCTTCAGATGAGTTGTTTAGTCTGGCTCTTTTTTTATTTCTGGAAATGTACTCTCTAAACCCATCATCCACTGGTGTTTTCTCGGCATCTGACCACAGGTTTCCAGGGTTGAAATTTTGATTATTTACGTCAATAATTAAATCGCTTGACTTTTCAAGTAACTTTGGCGCTATACTTTTTTCAACTTCATTACAGTGTGATGTTTTAGTGCCAGATATTAATAAATTCGATGAAACTTTGTCAGCGTAGCTACAATGATGCATTTTGCTACTTCGTCCTAAGGGATTCGAGTTTGAAAGCAGTTTGTTGTGGTGATTATAATATGTCGTTTTATCGTAGTTCAGCGCTATATTATTAACGGTGTTTTTTACCGCGCAAATTTCCTTGTTGTGCACCTCTAAGGTATTAAGCACGTGCTGCTGTTGGCTGTGCAATATGTCAGTAATTTCTCGTTTTAAACTTTCAAAATTTAATTTAATCAAACTTTCCATATCTGGAATTTTTTCCAGGTCACTACTGACAAAAATCGGACATTTGTCCATCAAATCTGATAATTTTAGATATTTTAAAATAGCAATGCAATCTTGTAACCTTTCTTTTTTAGTCGTTCCACGAGGTATGATTTTGTCGAGTTTTTCACTTTTATTGACTTCCATTTCATTTTTTAATATTTTTAAAGCTCCAACAATGTCGTCATTTGTATAAAATTCCGAAACATTATTAACAAAGTTTTCATCATCAAGTAAACCGAACTTATTTTTCAAAAAATACAGGACTTCATTAATTACAACCGTCCTGGTCGCCATATTAAATCCATACATACATACATACATACATACATACATACATACATACATACATACATACATACATACATACATACATACTTACACACATACACACACACACATACACACACACACACACACACACACACACACACACACATACATACATACAATAACGACAGCAGGAAACTGTTCTTCGCAACTGACCACCACATTTCGTGTTCGTTGCAGCGGTTCCTGCGTGTCTGTGTGTTTGAAAGTATCCAATTGAATGCCGACGTGTGCAATTAACGACAAACCAAAGTGTTAATCCACTTGTAACTTGATGTTTGACTGTTTAGTGTCATTCATCATGTTTTGGTTTTAACATATATACATACATACACAAACACACACACGCATACATACATGCATGCATACATGCGTGCGTACGTGCGTATGTGCGCACATACATACACAAATATTAATACTTGCATGCATGCGTATATTGTAAACATACGTACATCAATATTTATATGCGACTTCGTTTTAAAAAAGCGCATTCAAATGCACTAATGATAATGAAACGTACACACACACACACGCGCGCGCAACTTACATATACTACCATACATACATATATGCAATTATGCATGCACGCATACACGTGCGTGAACCGAATGCTTCATCACAGAAAAATGCGTGATGTGAATACCAATTTGGCACCTTTTTCTGTTTACAAAAAATTTATTAAATATTTTTACAATGTCATTTGTTTTTGTTTGAGGAGTTTAATCTGATAGAAAATAGTAGGAAGAATTTTCACATGATTGCGATGAGTTGACGAGAAGCAATTTAAAATTTAAACATGCAGGTCGGTTGGAAGGGCTTGTAGTGACAAACTCATCTGCAATTGTGTTTTCCTTTAAGCGTTCTTTATATCCGCACAGCATTCTTTCAAGTTTGCATGTTGATAATCTTGTAAAAGCGAGTCCAAAATTAACACAGTAGTCCAAATTACAAATTGGAGTGGAAGATATAATCTGATCGGGAATTATCGTCTGACATTTATAAAAAATTTTAAATTTTATAAACAATTTGATTTCCTGATGCAGTTTAAATATTTAAAAATTTAAAACGTTTACTGGTTGACTGTCTAGCTCAAACGGTAGAAGTGCCATGTCTTGCTTCGTGTTGTTGCGAAACGACCAGATTCGAATACCAACCGTCCGAAACACAAAGAATATCATAATGCAATGCTTACGCGCGCTGTTATCAAATATGTGGGTTCAACTTTTTCTGCAAAAAATTTAGGTTATAAAAATTGAGGATTGATATGCATGCAGCTCTGAGCATGTCTGAGCCTTTTAATGCAAAAGATACAAAGAAGTATTTAAAAATTGTATTATTAACGTCTGGAGATGCATGTGCATGGGCAGGGCACTCACTCGCAAACGCAATTTTGAAATTTTATGCAGAGACGCAGATGCATCTGCTGGCAAATAAAATTTCATTTGTTTTACTGTTATATTAAACAAAGATTATTTATTCACAGTCATCAAATTTACTTGTAACTATACAACTATCAAATACACACGATGAATAATCGCAGGAATTAATTATTTAACTAAAACTTAAACGTTAGAAAAATCCACCTACCTTCCCATTTTATAGCTCTGAATTTTAAATTCATATTTATGTTTGAAAATAAAAATTAATCTGACGACTGACTGATGAAATGTTTGCAGCTCCGTGTTCCGACCAGGAGTGGATCTGTGTTGCCGACCAGAGGTGCGTCGAGAGGAGGAAGGTGTGTGACGGCAGGATGGATTGCTCGGATGCCTCGGATGAGAGCTACGTGTTCGCTGGCTGCATCGGTAGGTTCAACACATTTTTTTTATGATTTGATAAAATAAATACATTTCTAAAATTCAATGAGTTAAACACATTTTTTTAAAATTCAATATAATAAAAATATTTTTCATTACTTAATAGGTTAAAGACATTTATTTTTACAATTCAATAAGTTGAAGCATTTTTACAATTCCTCAATTCTACGACTCCCCATTGACTGGACGAGTGAATGAACAACAAACCAGGATAACGGCCCCTTGCTTTTCTATTGTTAATTTTTCAGAGAGACTTTTAAAGTTTGCAGTTAATGCTAGTTTGGTAGTAGCTTTGACGGAGCGATGAAAGAAATCTGGACGATATTAAGAGTTGAGTCTGAGTGCTGACAAACTAACGAACGAATTTAAAAAAATTTTTTTCTAATTGAAACATCTCTGCTATGTCCCAAACATCTATCTTATCTGTCTGATTTTCTGATACAAACGAGCTGAATGGATGGCACGCATTGGCGTTAAAAGTGAATAATGATTCTTATTGGTTTATAGCTGAGGCACGATTTTAACGATGGCGGATGAACTGATTGATGTACATAATCCAGAGAGCACATGTGCTAATGTAAAGCTATCAATTTAATTTATTAATATGTTTATGGGTTTTTTCTGTTATGTATAAATTATATTAATTAATGAGTTATCTGCTAAATATTTTCTAATGAAGTTAATAATTTTCTTTTTATATGAATCAATTTATAATATTTTCAAAACCAGCATAATTGCTAGTCGGTGATAAATTAAATTTAGTTTTTAGACGAGTTTAATAAAAATGAAAATAATGTAATTAAATGTTTTTCTCGTTACAACAAGTATTGTTGTATTTTTTTTAAATAAAAGAGAAATTTAAGTTGTTTATAAGTGGACGGCACGCAATCTACTCACGAGTGCCGATGTCACACCTCCTTTTAATTTTTTATCTTCTCCTAACATGAAACTCCCTTCGCAAGTCTCACTCATTCTTAAGTGGTGTGAGCCTTTTATGAATTTAAAATTTCATCATAAACGAGAATGTTTAGAAATTTTAAGTTGAAGCACGGACGAAATTTGAAAAATTTGACTTTTTATAAATTTAACGATGGCGGGGCCAAAAAATTTGGTAGTCTGTTAGGCTTATCCTGCCAATTTTTGTGAAATTCATACTTGAAACCGTTGTTTTCCTGTCTAGAAAACTAGGTTTTAATGACTTCTAAACAGCACTGCTCACAACGGGTGTGTGGGGTCCTCGAGAATAATCTATTTATTCTTTTTATTACAACATAATTTTTAATCAATATATATATATAATAAAATTTTTATAAAAATGATTTAGGATGCTAGGAATATTATAAACAATTTTTACATTAAATGTAATAGAGATGTAATTGAAAGAGTTTTAGTAAATTTGAGTAGTTGTAGCAGTAGTAGCGACAGTAGTGTCAGTTGTGTATTATAGTATTAGTATCGATGAATCAACATTTTTTGCACGAATTCAAACAGAAATTTGCAACAAATCCAAAAGATGTTATCGCCTAAATTATTCCACCTTAGTTATACGAAACAAAATCATCAAAACCCTTTATAATTATCATTCATCAGTAGTTCATCACATTCATCAGATTAAAGGTCAATAAATAATTCAGGAAAATGACTAATTATACTTCGAAATTTTTTAAATCTTTAAAAAAGCCATTATGTACAGTAGGAAGGTAAGTTGAAATGTCTGTTCCTGTTGCAGCCGCATCTCTGATGACAGAGTTGAGGTTGTATATAAATCCAATTAAATTATATTAAAATTTAAATAAAATTAATTAAATATAAAACTACACAGCTTGGCAAAACTGACTGACCATTGAAACTATAATGACCAGGATATGACCAACATACTACACTTTTTTAATGTTTATTCATAAATAATCATTTTAAATAGATTTTTTTCTGTCCGTAAAAAAAACATGTAACTTGAAATTTGGCTTTTTTATAATGGACAAAATAGCACTACCACTGAATCATTGAAACTAATTTACATTAAGACATGACAGCGATAAACCATCCGTGTTCCCCTTCATTCATAAAACTTCACAATTATTGTATGAACAACAAATTTAACAACAAATCTGCTGACATCGTTGTTAACTTCAATGTCATCTCAACCAAAGTTGCTGTAATTTGAGTAGATTACAAGAATATTAAAGCTGATTTTCTGTCATTTCATCTTAATTTAATTATAAAGTTTAATCGTTGTAGTAAACTCGAATACAAGCAATCCAGCCATACGTCAAGATGTTGAAGAAAGACAAAAAAAAGGAAGATGAGTAAGAGTAAAAGAGAGAGAGAAAGAGAGAGAGAAAGAGAGAGAGAAAGAGTAGTAAGCGGAAGAGAGGAGGAAAGAGAATAGGTAGTAGGTAATCGTTGAATGGAGTGAGCAATGGTCCTTTTGCATGTTCGGCGCAGGATGTGATGAAAAATGTTCACTCATCAATCAAATTTCTGCGAAAAATACATCAATTTATAAAATTAAGTACTGATTGAGGTTACAGAGGATGGCCGTGGCGTCATTGCAAACGTTTTGTCGTCGCCACATTTCTTTCTATACATGTGTATGTATGTTTGTTTGTATGTGTGTTTGTTTGTTTGTTTGTATGTATGTATGTATGTATGTATGTATGTATGTATGTATGTTTGTATGTATGTATGTATGTATGTATGAATGTATATATGTATGTATGTATGTATGTATGTATGTATGTATGTATGTATGTATGTATGTATGTATGTATGTATGTATGTATGTATGTATGTTGTATGTATGTATGTATGTATTTGTACTATACATACATATATCATCATCAATCATAACTTTCTTTATTATTTTTGTTGTTATCACATTATCCGTAATGAACTAATGGAATGATTTTTAAATGGACCGAAGAATGTTGCTGATTGATACTTGTGTTGGTGGTCAGTCCCATACAAATGGTCAGTTGCATTTGGACTGGTCAGTTTCGTCTGATATCAACTGAAGATCTATAATTGAAAAGTTGTGGAAATTTAGGCTTAAATGTTAATATTAAAATTATAATAACAATGAATAACTACAGAAACAATTACCATGACAACAAAATAATATACTACGTACAAACAAAAACTTGAAAAATTTGAGAAAAAAAATTTGTTGTGAGCTGGTTGACAGATTTGAAGTTAGCAAATTAGTTGAAACGAGCAACGACAAAAGGCATTTAAAAAAGATTATTTCACGGAAAAATGAATATGCTGATATTTATGAAACTTGACTAATTTTTTTACGCAACACATGCCTTGCCTATTTTCTGACGTGCATACATGATAGATTTATTGGAAATAATGTACATATCTGTGTTGATGTAAGTTTTAATGTCGTGAATGTGATGTCATAAATGCATGTTGTGACGTCATGAATGCATGTTGTGATGTCATAAATGCATGTTGTGACGTCATAAATGCATGTTGTGACGTACAAAAACTGCAAAAGCTTTGTACAATAACTACATAACGACTGCTCATTAATTATCATAACCGTTATCATCACGGTCATCGTTACCATCGCCCTCATCATCATCATCCTCATCGTCATCACCATCATCACTTTTCTTATCATCATCTTTATCTACATCATCACACCTAACATCGTCATCCTCATCACATCCAACATCATCATCTTCATCACATCCAACATCATCATCATCTCATCCCACATCATCATCATTATCATCACATCCAACAACATTATCATCACATCCAACAACATCCTCATCATCACATCCAACTACATCATCACATCCAACAACATCATTATCATCACAACCATCATCATCACATTCAACAACATCATCATCACATCCAACATCATCATCATCACATCCAACAACATTATCAGCATCACATCCAACAACATTATTATCACATCCAACAACATCATTATCATCACACCCATCACCATCATCATCACCACACCCACCATCATTACATCCAACAACATCATCATTATCACATCCAACAACATCATTATCATCACAACCATCATCATCATCCCATTATCATTTCTTGCATCGTAATAGTTTTTGTTTTTTAGCAGCACGGTCATCATGGTCAGCGACTCAACAAGCACCGTTCTGAGACATGGGACATTTATTTACTGCTGTTGTATTGTTGCGTTTTTAAGCAATAATATAACAATTTTATTATTAATTATAATTATAATTATTATAATTATAATAATTTTTATTATATATTAATAATAATTATTATTATTATAATCCATATATTAATAATAATAATAATAATTATTATAATTATTATTATTATCATGAGATAGTAATATAAATATGAAATAGTAGTGTAATAATAAACTCGCTCTACCACAGCACACGTTCATGTTACAGTTTTCCTTCCAGTTCGGCAGCATCTGTTCTGCCGAACTGGAAGGAACCGATTTTTCCAATGTATTATACTTCCCGGTGTTGGTTGAGATAATCATTAACCTCATTACTGAAGATGCCGTCTTCTGTTTAAAAATGATTAGCTAAATTCTGCAACCAGCAATGAATGAAGTGTTTCTACCTACAGCAAGTTTCAAACAGACACTGACTATTTCATTTCTTTCAATGGTTGGCAAAAATTTGCAACAAAATCCGTTTGAATAGAAATTTTTAGCAAATTTTGATATAAAAGTACTAAAGTATGTAAGAAGTACTACAAGAGATTTATCGTGACTGATTGTCTTAATTAATTAACTGTTTGTAATTCAGTTTTTGGTTTTTTATTAAGAACTTTTTAAATAATACAATGAATCGCTTAAATTTATTTCCAACAATGTCGATTTTTAATCAAGATATTGCAAGATTTTTTAAAAATAAAATAAATGAAATTGATTTCAAAAAATGATCATGAAGAAATTAAGAAGAAATGTTGGCAATTGTCATCTCATGGACATGCTGACGTTTGACTGTGCACTGCAATGTACATATCGATTGCGTTCTACTTGGGACTCTAGCTTCTACCAAACTAACATATCCAGTTATCTCCAACAAAAATCTCTCCGGCACAAATTGCCTGTCATAAAATCTGCTCCGCTTCCTCGTTTTATGTCAATACATTCTGCATGTTAGAAGTACTAGACTCTTTCTCTTTCCTCTCTCTCTCTCTCTCTCTCTCTCTCTCTCTCTCTCTCTCTTTCTCTTTCTTTGTCTTTCTCTTCTGTATCATCTTTTCTCTCTTTCCGACCCAGTCCATTCCATAATATTTTTCCTTTATTTTCTCTTTTCATTAAGAAATTTCTAAATGTTTTTCTATACATTAATGGCGCTTTTGAAGAAAATGATATTAAAATTTTTTTGAATTATAATAAATACACCACTCACTCACTCTCACACACACACACACACACACACACACACACACACACACACACACACACACACAAACCCACTAACATATGTATGTATATTTATTGCTGCGCATTTGTGAAAATGTAATGTCATTCAAATTCACACATGTGCCTCCGCATATATTAGTGCATTAGTTTAATTTTATTTTTGTCCACGCAGGAAAAACTTATTTCTTCGTTTTTAATTCAGTAAAACTTTATCTTATTTATTTTTGAAAATTTGAAATTCTATATAGTTCTACGTAAATTCTACCTAATCCTACATAGCAATTGCATAACAAACAAACAATAGTTTGAACATAATAATCAAATAATAATAATAATATCTAAACATTGCAGGCCAACCGAATTTGACAGCTTGCAACTTCTCCAGAATAAAGTGAGATCTTTTGTCAATTTATTTGCTCAACTTAATAGAATTTTTTTTCGATCATCTGTTGTTCTTACAATATTTCCTAGAATGGTTAATATCAATTCGATTTTTAATGTCATCTCAACTACTTCGTTTATTATTCATCGACATCTATTTTTATTTCGCGATCATCTTTCGTTATGATATTTACAGTGGAGATAAAAGCAAGTCGACTGCAAGCATTGTCCCTCCCGAGCTTACAAGAAAATGATATTTTATTATTTTTTCATGTATATCGTGTTCGTGCTATGCTAGTCAGATACCAACCAATTCATGATGAAATCAATTAGGCCACGAAACTGCCGCATCTATGTCTATATGTGTGTATCTGTCTGTCTGTATGTATATATGTATGTATGTATGTGTGTATGTATGTATGTATGTATGTATGTATGTATGTATGTATGTATATATGTATGTATGTATGTGTGTATGTATGTATGTATGTATGTATGTATGTATGTATGTATGTATGTATGTATGTATGTATGTATGTATGTATGTATGTATGTATGTATGTATGTATGTATGTATGTATGTATGTATGTATGTATGTATGTATGTATGTATGTATGTATGTATGTATGTATGTATGTATGTATGTATGTATGTATGTATGTATGTATGTATGTATGTATGTATGTATGTATGTATGTATGTATGTATGTATGTATGTATGTATGTATGTATGTATGTATTTATTTATTTTTATTTTATTTTATTTTCATTATAGAGGACCAAATAAGTTTAAAATAAACTTGTGGAGAGGCCACCCTTAACTAAGTCATTAATAAACATAAAGGTTCAAAGGTTAGAAAATTAAAAAAAACTAAATTTCGGCGTTCAAATACATTCAAATACTATATCGAAATCCTATAAAAATGTTAACTCCAATTGAATATATTCAGATAATACTTCTTAACCAGACAAATAATCATAATAATAACGGACAGACAAAAACACACACGCACCACGCACTCGCACCACACACACGCACCACACACACGCACCACACACACGCACCACACACATGCATGCACAACACACCCACACTTCTATTCATATTTAAACAACAGCTATATATTAATGTATATAAATCGTTAGATGGTGGTGTCGGGGTGAAGTAAGTAAAGCTGAGATTGCAACCTTTTTTTGAAGAGTTGCTTGTTTGTTATGTTTTGAATGGCCTGAGGCACAAATAATTTCCAAATTTTAGGGCCAGTTGTTTTTAAACTTGTAGAGATGAGTTTAAGGCGAGTTTTTACTGAGTAAAAGATAGTGGTGTGTCTAGTTTTGAGAGTTTGAACAGATTCACTGAGTGTAAAAAAGTTAGAAAAAAAGGAGGGAAGTAAATTATTTAAGAATTTGAATACAAAAATAGCTGTAAAATAAATGTATAAACAATTAATCGACAAAATATTATGTTTACTAAAAAAAGAGCTAGTGGGAGAGAAAGGGTTCAAATTGAAGATTAAGCGTATAGCTCTTTTTTGTGACAATATCATACAATGAAGATGGGTTTTTGGTGAGTTACCCCAAATGGTTATGCAGTAAGTGAGATGAGGATAAATAAAAGCATAGTAGAGTTTTTTTAAGGCGGATTTGGTTAATTTGTGCCTGATTTTGTAGAAAAGACCTATGAGTTTGTTGATTTTAGAGGAGATAGATTGTAGATGAGATTCCCAAGAAAGATTTTCAGAAATGGTTATACCTAAAAATTTAGAAGAAGATGCACGACTTATTGAGATATTGTTGATATTAAGATTTAGGTTTGGAGACAAATTTGATAAGATTTTTGGGCCAAAGATGATATAAGAACACTTAGAGTAGTTTATTATGAGTTTATTAGCAGAGAACCAATCAGAATATTTAGAGAGCACTTGGTTAATTGAATCAGAACAGTTTGAGATGTTATCAGGAGTAAATAGGAGGTTGGTATCGTCAGCATAAAGCAAACATTTTATATCGGTAGATACATTTTGGATATCGTTAATATATATTAGAAAAAGTAGAGGGCCTAAGATTGAGCCTTGAGGAACGCCGTTTAGGATGAAGGCCGTAGTAGATTGGTGATTTTCAACGGAGACGTATTGTTTACGTGAAGAGAGATAACTCTTAATCCAATCGTTGGCTACGTTTCTGACACCATAAAGTTTTAGTTTGTTTAGTAAGATGTTATGATTGATTACATCAAATGCTTTGGAAAGGTCTAAAAATAATCCAACTGAAAGCTTTTTGTCATTCAACCTGGATAAAATGTGATGTATGAAATTAAGAGTAGCAAGCTCTGTGGAGTGGTTTGGCCTAAAACCGTATTGATTATTGCAAAAAATTTTGTTGGCCTCAAAAAAGGAGAACAACCTAGTATAAACTAATTTTTCAAGAAGTTTGGATAGTGGAGAGAGAAGAGAAATGGGTCTATAGTTATTGATGTCATCAGGTTTACCGTTTTTAAATATAGGAATAACTTTAGAGGTTTTAAAAGTATCAGGGAATACACCAGTGGACAAAGATAAATTGAAAATATGGATTAGGGGATTGTTAAATTGTGAATTGTATTTTTTATTAAAAACATATTTAATCCGTCAGCAGCAACCGATTTATTATTTTTCATCTTGGCAGTTAAAGTTATCAATTCAGAAGTTGAGATGGGGTAAAAATCAATAGAATCAGATAGAGAGCGGCTTATGAATGAAATCGGATTAGTTGAAACAGCAGGAAGAGTAGAAAGAAGTTTGTTGCAGATAGTAGTAAAGTGTTCGTTCAAGTGTTCACATATGTCCTGTTTGTCGTCAATGGGGATGTTGTTAATGGTGAGTTTAGATATAGGAAGAAAAGATGAATTGGAGTTCAGGGCTTGCTTTATCAGTTTCCATTGGTATTTGGGATCATTTTTAGAAATAGCAAAATTGATGACATAGAATTTGCGCTCAGTCTTTCTTTTTATTGAAGTGAAGAAGTTACGGAACTTTTTGTAAGCAGAGATGTTAGTATCGGTAGGAAATTTGATGCTTTTTATATATAATTTATATTTAGTTTTGGATAATTTGATGATATTTTTATTGATCCAACCTTTATGGCGTTTGTACTTGGAAGGTAGTTGTGGTGAGACAGCGTCTAGAATCCTGAAGAAAAGAAAGTAGAAATTTGTGCAACATTCGTTGATATAAAAGTGATTTGATTTGATTTGATGTATGTATGTATGTATGTATGTATGTATGTATGTATGTATGTATGTATGTATGTATGTATGTATGTATGTATGTATACTGATATACTGATTAAAAAATTAAATTCACATGGAATAAGAGGAAAAGTAAGTGCATGGTTCAAAAGTTATTTAGAGAACAGAGACCAGTATGTGGCAATAAAAAGTCACTCCTCAACAAAACTTAACGTAAGATCAGGCGTGCCACAAGGATCAATTTTAGGTCCTCTTCTATTCATAATCTTCATGAACGATTTTCAACATGCAACTGATGCAAATCACCTTCTATATGCAGATGGAACTAACATCTTCTTCCCAACTAAAGGACCATTGAAAAGAAGTAGAAACATCCAATAAAAGTCTTAAAATATATTCACCCTGGTTATCAAAAAATAAATTAATAGTAAATTATTCTAAATGTAATTACATTATTTTTGGTCCGAAAATTTTAACAAATATTATACCTAACCTAGACATAAAAATGAACAATATTTCTATTCCTCGCTCAACCAGCACAAAATTCCTTGGAGTAACAATCAAGGACAATCTGTCTTGGGATATTCACATAGATACTATGTCTAAAAGAATATGCAAAACCCTAGGAGTTATAAGCAAAATTAAAAATAAATTAAATAAACCTACTCTAATTGACCTGTATTATTCATTAATCTTTCCTCACCTCATCTACTGCAACGTAATTTGGGGAAACAGTCCTGACATTCATCTAAAACAGTTAACAAAATGCCAAAACCGATTCATCAGAATATTTAAAAATCTTCATCCTCATTGTCACACAAGTGAATATTATCTCGAGATGAAAATACTCAACATCAAAAACTTGTTCATCTACCACGTTGCAACATTCATTTTTAGATTTCTACGTCAGCAGTTGCCGGCATTTTTTAGAAACTTTTTCACTTTTGGAACTTCCATTCAAGCAAGAACTACACGCCACACGCCACTTTTCTATTCTCTACCAGCCAGAATTAAAGTACTCTGCATGAGTTTGAAACACACCGGCCCGGGAATATGGGAGACGATTCCACAAGAAATTAAAGATTGTAACACTTTGCATCTTTTTAAAAATAAACTGAAAAATTTTTTAATTACGAAAAGTTCTGTTTTTCAAGGATAATAATGTATATGTATATATATGTATATAAGTGTGTACATATTTCATTGACATTGATACATTTTCTCCTATTGACAATTTTATTTTATCATTGAGAAGCAATTTTGAGCTGCACGGTGGCCGAGCCCACAAGAATTAATTTTCTTTTTTTTGGTCTCCGAATCATTCATGCTTTTGTTTTGTTTGATTGAATAAAAGTGATTTGATTTGATTTGATGTATGTATGTATGTATGTATGTATGTATGTATGTATGTATGTATGTATGTATGTATGTATGTATGTATGTATGTATATTAAAACCAAAACATGATGAGTGACACTGAACCGTCAAACATCAAGTAACAAATGGATTAACACTCTGATTTGTATGTATGTATGTATGTATGTATGTATGTATTTTTTGTTTCAAAACACAGACCAGAAGCATGGGCTTGTATGGTCAAAAAATCACAAATATAAAACAATTCGTAAAGATAGTCAAATAAATACACGAAACAAAAATAAACTTAAAATGAGCAAAAAAACTACGCGAAATAATTAGCCAGCAACAATTCAACAACCCTTTTATTGAACACTCCAAACTGATACCTGACATCGAATCAAATGGTGGCCATTCCCACAACTTTACACTAAAATTAAATGCGGCATTACAGTATACCGGTGTACGCATGTACCTTTAAGTGCATTATTGTCTGCTTGCTTGTCTGCTTCCGTCTGCATGCATGATTTCTTCTATATTGCAGGAACTTGCCAGCCTGGTTGCCTTCGTAGGTCAACTGAGCGTTGCATTGCTTTCGGCACAAAATGCTTTTCAAAGACCGTTCATTTCATCTGTTGGGTCTTGTTGTGTTGTTTTTTGCCACGACGTCACATTATGAAGAATCACTCATTCAAAAGTAAAAGAGCCAAACTTCACTTGGCCAGGGAGATTCCGAGATGCACCCGCCCTAGACCATAAAGGAAAAATGTTAAAGATTTGTGTAAAATATTATTTACCAACTTTTATAAATAAAAACGGGTGTTAGCGAAAAAATTTTTATTAACTATGGAATTTTCAAATCATTCCTCTTACTTCAAAATTTAGGATCCGCTATTGACCATGGTTATAAAATTATAAATAATTGAAGAAAAATTATACTATATAACTGAATATTGAGGAATAAGAATGTTAATCAAATTTCATTTGTCGACATATTTTCTGTGATAATTTATAAACTACTTTTTTTAATGTTTATAAATTTTTTGTTTTTTTATTTTTGAAAAAATTCTGCGTATGCAACAATTTTTTCTTGTTTTACGAACCTGCTTGCCTTTCTATAACTAACTGTGTATTTTTCTTCGATGTTATTCAGTATTTTAGGAAATGCTTCATTCTACTGAAAAGTTTAATTCTGCCTTTTTGTGTTAGAATTTCTTTGTTTATAAATGTTTATGGAGTTTAATATAAACTCTTTCCTGTTTTGCGATTTCGAATGTGTGCCTGAGGTACTCACTCTGGAATCTTTATAATTTGTTTACATAACATCTTTAAGATGTCCGATTCTATCAGATTATCCCATCAACACATCACTCAATTATACTGCAATCTTAAACAATTTTCCACTTTAGCTGCTTGCATGTATAAATTTCTGCAGCCGATATATTTAAGTTTTTTTGTTAGAAAATGTAAAAATATTTACTAAATTTGAATTGGAGAATTGAAATAAAACATTTGGACAATAATTATTAGTAAACTAAAATCTCGGCTTTAACTGCTTCAAAGGCTTCAAGTCAAGATTTATTTAACGTTTAAAATTCAGAAAATTTGAGGTACAAATTATAGACATATTTTCAAAAAATAATGTTGCGTTGAGTATGAAAGTGAGGCTGAAGAGCATTATTTTCATCATCATTGCCATCAAAAATACAGATAACAAAAACTGTTCATTTAATTCATCACAATAATTTATAAGCTTTCGTCAAAGGTTATCCTAGCATAAAAATATTTTCAAATTAATTACAATTCTAAATAATTATCAGCACGAATAACGAATATATTGACAGAATTAAAAAAAAATCCATTAATTTACGATGATGTTGATAATGCATTGGGATCTTGTAATGCGTGGAGACAAAAATGATTAAGTTTTTGTGGCTCGGTTATGAATTATGTATCGTTCTCAGTTGTAATTTGAAATAAAAAAATCGACAATTTATGTGTTGGCAACTAAAAATTACTTGTATTAACATCAATTTTTTATCTATTACGTCCCGAATTATCCTGCCAACTTTATAACTCTATCTCTGGTTAATCGTTTTTGTATATTATTTGATAGTTTATAATTTTTATATTTGTGTGTATTCGTGCATGTGTGCTTGTGTTTCTGCGTGGTTGTGTGTGTGTATTTGCGTCTATATGGATTTATTTTATTGCATGAGTTTTGCTTGCATGCATGGACAACTTTTTTTTTGTTGTTTTCACACGTAGGTTCGTTACATGTTTCAAAGTCCAACGCCATCTGATGCTTGCTTGGCAAACGTAAACTGCATAAATCTAATTGCGAAAGAATTAAATTTCCTGTCTCAATTAGTTCTCCTTAGCAGGAATTCGCATGTTTGCATATGCTGCCGCACACCAGCACCCCATTTGGCAAATTGATTTTCAATCAACTTCGTCTTTTGGATGTCGTCCCACTCAGCCACGTCAGAACTTTGCACTTTTCTAAAACCTTTTCAATATTTTTTTTCACAAAATTATTTATTTCATTTGAGTCCATTTTAAAATCAGCCCAATTTTTTTTTACAATTTTTGCTATCTTCTGTTAAATTTCTTGAGAGTTTTTCAATGTTAATGCGTGACTACTTCAGCGTTTTTTGCTGATCCCACCTTTCAGGCAATGTTTTATCTTTTGTGTACGACTTTATTTTTTTTTTAATTTTTTTTATTTATATCTTCTGTGCAGTCTTTTCTTCACACCCCGTTGAAATATTTAATTAAATTCTCTTTCCTCGTGCGTGCCTGTCAAATGCACTTCTTTCTCCTACTTCTGTTTTTCCTTCTCGCTAATTTTACGTTCTTGAATTTCATCTAAAAAAAATTGTTATTTAAAAATAATTTAATTAAAAACTTTTTAAAATGTTTTGTATAATTAAAAGCTAAAAAATTCTTGTGTTGGAAGGTGACAAAGTAACTGTTGATTCGTGCCTTTCCATTTGATTATGGGATGAGATTACTTCCAAAGTGATGAATTATCGTCAGCTGTCGCATGACGCACATATCTACAAATTCTAATTTATTACTCATCGTTTATTCTTTACAGACAAATATTCGTCTCGCAGCTAAATAAATTGTCATTGTTTTTTTTACGAATTATCATTCCTCTTCACGAACCATCTCATCACTGCTTTTTCTTGTAGTTTTGTTTACCCCATTCTTCAGTTTTTGTTTCATCTTGCAAGTTTATTTCAATATAAATTAGAAAATTTCATCGCATTGCGTTACGTTATTTTTTTAATTTATCAATTGAGCTTTAGTTGCTTACGATATGAAAATTCGTTGACAAACAAATAAACAAACAAATAACAAATCATCTCACCAACATACAAACAAATAAACCAGCAAACAAACAAACAAACAAGTAAACCAACAAACAGTGATGAGCCGAACTTTTGCAACATGGATCACGATGGATGGGAGAGTGTCACCGTGGGCGTTCCTCAATCGTCATCACCATCGTCATCGTCGTCGTCGCCATCATCATCGGCACCATCATCATCGTCATCAGTGACGTCACCACCTTGGTGGCCAACAACGGACCATACTACAGGAGATTGTGAGTTTGAAAGTTTTGCACGAAATAATTCTTTAATATTTTGTATAATAATTTCATAATATTATCAGTACTTTAATGTTTATCCATGTTTCTCTATGCTGAAATGGAAAATAATATTTTCATCATTGTACTCAACCTCTTGTTTATAACACACTTACTTACATTTCAATACAAGCGTCTTTTGTCATTTTAAAATTCATGTTTCTGTTTTGTTAAAACTATTTCTACGTTGTTTTGTATTTTGTTTAAAAAAGTATTTCGTTTTGTTCTTAACATTTTTTTTGTATGTAGGTTGTAGTTTTTTTTTCTACTACCATCAATCAAAACCACTACACACAACCTTCGTCACCGTAAGCATAAGAACTATCAAGTCGCCACTCAATCAAGTTACCAGAATAAGACTTCATCACAACACACTTTAAATATATTAACACTCAGTAAACATTTGTCATTTGCTACATTTTGTCTATTTTTTTCTCTAACGAACGCTTAACTTACTTATTAACTGGTCAATTAATTGAATAACTCGTTTTTTTAAATCATTATTTTTTTTTCGTACTTAGTATCATTAATCATTCTTACTCGGTTATTTATTTTCCGTTATAATCCAGTTGTTTGATATATTACTGCCTTGCATGTTGTAACAGTTTCTGCGCCTATCACATTCCGCTTTTTTTAAAGAATAATAATAAATAAAAATTCCTAAATAATTGTTCTGAATTCAACAAATCTATTTCTATAGTTAACGCAATAGTTGACAAAAATCAGCGTATAGATTTTCGGATGGAACATAGAAATGTGTATTTACTAGAAGGTTATCAACAGTTATTCAACCAAACGTTCTCGTACAGTCGCAGATCAAAAAATTTTACATTAAAAACAACTCAATTCACGCACATTTAACGTCTATAAAAAAAATACTGTAGATACATTTCTTAAATACAAGCAAGTTTTTTCTTATTTTGGTCAAGCAGTTTTATTGCTTTTATGTTTAAAAATGAATTTGAATCCTCACAAATCGCAAAAATGTACCAGGAAAAGATTGCATTGCACAAATAGAGGCTGTCGTTGGTTGTAAACATTTTGAAGTGACAGGATAAGACAATGGGTTTAGGACGAGATTTTTATTGTAGGTACACCAAAGCCGGTTATAATATTTTAAATTTTAATACCGCATAATCCTTCCTGCGAATAAATTCAATTTAAACATTTCTACCTGTAAACGATGTGAATTGGATCAGTTGGCAAGTATTAAATCAGAAGAGAGCAGGATAATTTTCATTTCAACTCTCTTGCAGTGACTGTAGTTCAATTTTTGTTCAGGTCAATAACTTTAGTTACATCAAAAATAAATTATTGTAACTGACAACAAAATGTTTACTGCTAAAAATATGAATTACAAAATATAGATCCATCCATAGTACAACATAAAATATTTTATCATAGCTCAACATACAATGAGTATGTATTCTGTACACACACACAAACACACACACAAACACACACACAACACAGACACACACACATACACACACACACAACACAAACACTACACAAACACAAACACATACACAAAGCATGACCAACCCCTCTCTCCTAAATAACTGTTCATACATCGAATGAATATTTTGACAGTAATTTCATTGGTTCTTCAAAAACGTGGCCGGTATGTTATCGCTAAGAAGATTAGATGTTTCTAAAAAGTATGCTCCAATCTTGAAATGCAGAAAATTTTGGGAGTTTTTCAAAAAAATTACAATTTTTGTGTTTTCCCCCTGATTTGTATTGTTTTTGTTTTTTTGAGAAGCAGCGTTTGTGCATATCAGAGTTAGCCATGTAGATCGCATTTTAATGGTTATCACGCAGACATACACCGACACAAATGCACAAGTTTAATTTTTTATTTAATTTATGAATAAAGACGCTTAGACAATTTTGTGCTATATTTAAACTTTGTCTCTTTTAATTTATATTTGCTCGTACGAAAGAACTGGCATGTTTGCAAGCATAGGTGCATGCATGTAAAATTCACTAACATTTTTGTAACGATCACATACTCTTACTAGCTTTGATTATTAAATTTTTATTTATAGCATTTTTTATTCACTCAAAATAATTTAATTGAAACTAACATTTTTAAATAATCACGTCAATTTTTTATTAAATCTTGCTTTTCAAGTATAGTTTTCTACTTCACCTGCATTCTCAAATATTAATAAATTATTAATGGTGCTAACTCAGTGCAAAGGCCAATATAAGTGTGCAAGAATGATGAAAGAATGAGTAACACAAACAGCGGATGGAGGAATGAGTAACACAAACAGCGGATGGAGGAATGAGTAACACAAACAGCGGATGGAGGAATGAGTAACACAAACAGCGGATGGAGGAATAAGTAACACAAACAGCGGATGGAGGAATGAGTAACACAAACAGCGGATGGAGGAATGAGTAACACAAACAGCGGATGGAGGAATGAGTAACACAAACAGCGGATGGAGGAATGAGTAACACAAACAGCGGATGGAGGAATGAGTAACACAAACGGTTGATGGGAGGAGTGAGCAACACAAACGGTTGATGGGAGGAGTGAGCAACACAAACAGCAGATAAGGGAGTCATATAAACAGCAGCACAGTCCGACTTGCTGGCACAGGAGCGCCTCATGTGTTTATTTTATGGTACTCCGTCCTGCAAATTAAAAACTATAAACCAATATGACCGCTTCTATAAATCGTGCACATATCAAACCGTGCAAATACATGAAAAATGATATTGCATTAGGATTAATTAGATATAGTTACGATATTGTATTGTGAAATTTTAAGTTTTTTCAAGTTGTCTGATAACCTTTATTGAATTGAGCAAACGAATTGAGCAAACGTGAAATTCTAAAAACTTTCTGGAGACAATGTTGTGTATTCTTTATTACGGAAAAAATTTTATGCCGGAAAATTTTTTGTATTCATTACGAAACTTCTTATGATCTGCAAGATTTATGATTCATCCAATTAGCGGGAAAGTAGAAATACGTTTGCTAACTGCTACCAAATCGAGCATAACGGAAGCGAAACAGCAGGTTGCAACGAGATTTGACGTTTTTTTTTATTTGTGTTAACGTGGTTGAGCACATTTCCACTGATGTTACAATGTGGAAGCTTCTCTTCTTCACTCACTACATCTTCGTGGCTGAATTTAACTATTCCGCGGCAAACATTTTAATTGTGTGCTCTTCAGAACAAAGCATTTAGCGTAATCGTCCGTTTCCCTCAGTCGAACCATCCAAGTGACTTCAAATGTTTTTCTCAATATCAGCAAGTCTATTTATTATTATTAAAACTTGAATGTAAACCGATTAATATGTTCGCGTTAAATTTTGGATAAAAGATTCATGTACGTTCACTATTTTTATTAAAGTGACATTGAAATCTGTTTTTGGTTGAGATGATATGGACCATAAAACATTCAAAACTTGAAAATGAAAACTTCCATCAAGCATGTAGTGATTCAAGTTACAAGCAGTAGTGAAAACCACATACATCTGTAAATAATGTGAACAGAAAGACCCGTAGAAAATGCTGATTTTATAATTTTTTTCTCGCGAACGACAAAATGTTTTTATCATTATTTTGTTGATGTTGCACAGCGTCATAGAAATATTTTTTTAAATAATTTTTTGTTTTCTATGGAACAAATGCCAGGAACCGTAAATTTTTAATCATTTCCGTTCAGTTGGCTTTTATTTCTATAAAAATTTTTATTCTGACATTTCATCATATTTTTTAACTCGCTCACAAAATTGTTGCATTCATTTCTAGTCACCTCACTTCATCATGTTCTCTTCATTTGATGTAGTTTTCTAATTTATCATGGCTAGTACTCATTTTAATTCAGAATGAATTGAACAAATTTTCAACAACTAATCGAAGAAATTTATATAAACAGTTAAAAAAATTATGTTGAAATTCGTTTTTAATTATTTTTATATTTAAAATTTAAAAGAGCATTTTAACTGAATTTAAGATTTGGTACTGGCCGACCGAAATATTATTAAAGTTACCGAAACTTGACGCCCACTAGTTTTACAAGTGCTTCAAGTTACTGTTGTTGATGCAAGCTCGGCTCTATTTCAAAATTTAGAAACAACAGCTGATGAAAAAGTAAATTCAAATTGTCCAGTACATCTTGTGTGAAGACGTTTAAAATTATCTACATAAAAAAATACGATAGGGAACGATAAAAGTGAACAAAAACAAATGGCATCAACATGGGCAATAACACAAAATGCTCGTATGTACCCTGGTCGGTTGGTTATGTGGCTCAATGTTCTCCAGCAATTTTCCCACTTTATTGCTTTTTTGTTGTCGCTCTGCGTTGTTGTGCTTATAAAAAACCACAACGACTTTTATTGTTGGCTTGTGTGACTTTGCACATGTGCTGCCATTCTTAAATTGCTTCGAATTTCAACATTTTCGTGCTGGTGCATGTGAACGTAGATGTGTTGGCGCGTCTTTCGGTAATGTTCAAGTTAAGAGAAAAATTGATTATTTTAAAAAGAAACATGAAGTTGTTTTAATTTGGAAGAGAAGCAACATTTGTTTGATTTCTCGAATTGCAGATTTACTTTGAAAGTTTTTGTTTAATATCACCATTCATGTTTTTGTTTGAATATCATTCCTCTGTTGTCAATAAGGTGATCTGAGGAGATGAATGAGATTATTTGAAATGTAGTAGTGGAATGTTGTGCAGTGCATTTAATAAATCAAGTTGAAAGTCAGAAAATATATAAAAAATGATCTTACTTATCTACTCACTCACTTACTTACATACTCACTTATTTACATGCTAACTGTTTTACTATTAACTTTTTACTCATTAACTTACTTACTTTCAAACTTACTGATTAACGTTTGATGTTTGTTTGCATGTCATACGTATGTGTACCCGCGCGTAATGAACGCAAAAATGCATAAGCTGGACATAAGTGGTTATTAACATGTCGTTCTGTTAGCTGTTCAGTTTACCAGCGTTCAAATAATTTTGAGTTTGCTTTAAAACATTCTTCTTTAAAAAAAACTTCTACACAGTATGTATGTATCTTATACATGTTACATATTTTTGTATTTAACCTGTTTTAGTTAGAATGTTTTGTGCTTTGATGGGAGAACTACGAAGACAGTGAGAATGATGGTTATAGGTATGTTGGACGCTCTATTTCCAACGTTGAAAAGACATGTAAAATTGTAATGTGTCTTCATGAAATAGTTCAGCTGCACATCATCACAATGTTGTCATTTCTTAATATATTATAATTTATTATCAAAATGTTATAATATAATTATTATTTTCATTTACTAAAAATGTTTTTGGACATTTCGAAAACATACTTTGTGCTTTATAAAATTTTTGTGTTTTTATAAAAATTTATTGAGCCATTCAAACGTTACAAAACTCCTTCATTTATTTTTTTGTCGTCAACTGAAGCCATAAACATAAACGCTAACAAAGTTACTGAACGATAGGAAATGAAAAAGTTTCAAAGCGTAAGGTAACGGTCGTACTAAAAGTTTAATTTCAGCATGTGTTTTATAGTTAATGCGTTCGTTGCCAGCCTTATAAAGTGAGGATCGTTCTGATGAAAAACATTCACTGCCAATTTTAGATCTGCAATCGTTTTCTAACAACATAATAATGTTTTTAATTGAATCGATGAGAAAATTGAAAATAAAAATTCACACTTTCTAAGAAATGTTTTTAGAAATTTTCCGATTATTAAATCGAGATTCATGCAATTAAATTTTATTAGTCATAAAAACCATTAACCGAATCTATTATATCTAAAAGAAATTTATTTCATAATTAAGACTTGAACGGAACGTACAAGTACTAACTAGCAGCTTGTAAATCATTCATCAAATAATGTAAGTAATAAAAATTGAATTAATTTTTCTTGTCCAGACGGTGAGTACATACGAACGACACGGTTTCCAGCCAAGTTATTAATCAGCCAGCGACACACGTTGAAGCAGAACAGCATGTACTGTCTCAGGTTCTGGTATCAAATTGTTCCACGCAAGCGACAACTTAGCAATCGGAAAGAAAAAATTTCCTTGTACATTTTCCTGAAAGACAAACAAGCGTTCGATCAGCCAGAGTGGCTAGTGGATTCAAATTACTTAGATTCGACGTCATCAACATTGCAAAAGTCCATTAAAACATTAAGGGAAAGCATTGGATGGAGACAGGCTGAAATTGTCGTCCACCTGAAGAATGATCCTCTCCAGTTCATTCTTTCTGTACAGAAACATAAACACTCATCATCGTCGTCGTCATCGCCATCATCATTGTCGTCGTCATCTTCTGACAGCTATCAGTACAACGCAGATGATGATAGCGATGATGACAACCGCAAGAACGAGTACAGAAGTGGTGTGGCTCTTGATGACATCAGTTTGATGGAAGGTCAATGTCACGGAGGTTCGTTTCGTTGGGGCTGCTGTTGTTTCATTGTTGTTGTTGATGTTGTTGTTGTTTCATTACTGTTGTTTCATCATTGTTGATGATCTGTCTTTGTGGTTTTGTTGTTGGCGTTGCTCCGTTTTTGTTGTTTTGCAGTTGGCTGGTGTTGTTGCAATCTTTTTGTTGACATAACACAAAGTTTTCCTAATGTTGCCAACATGTACCCGCATCGTGTGCCTTCGTTGTAAAGTACAGAGACGTGAATAATGACTAAATTATTATTTTAACTTTTTCTTTCTATTGTATTTTCAATTTTTAATATTTAATTAATTGACTTACTTGGTTTAAAAATTAAGAAAGTGTTTGTGTTTATGATGTTGTTTAATAGTTCATCTGACTTGTCATTTTTGCACGCAATGAAGGAAATCTTTAATTTTTTATATTTCAAACTAAATGTATCTGAACAAATTTTTTTGTAATAGCAAAAAAAAATATCAAAATGAATAATTCAGACCAGCAGCTAGTATTTCTACTTTCTTCATTTACCACATCTTATGTTGACGATGTTGTTATTTTAACTTAACCAAAAATAATTGCTGGTGTAATAGCTTGGGATCGTTTCAAACATTTCACTGGCACGTTGGTCGCCTTCCTTCTCTGCATTAACGCATTAGCGCAGTGTCACTACAATTCTATTTTTCAAATTTGTTCACGTTTTCCTATATACTTTTACTTCTCATTATTTATCAGTTTTTTTTTCCAAAATGTAAGTCGGCTACAATTATATAAAAAAAGTTGTTAGTCAAGTTGAAGTTTGGCTGATAATGATGGGGATGATTTTGGTGGAAATGGTTGTGAAGATGACAATGACGATGGAAAAAATGATAATGAAAATACTGATGATGAAAATGATGAAGACAGCGTTTAGGCTGGCAATAATGACTGTCGTCAAATTAACATCGATCAGAGTATGTATGGATTTTCATTAAGTGGAGTCTACCCATCTCATTATGTTAGCTTCTCCATCAAATCATTCAGATCCATCCATTCATCCATCCATTCATTCATCCATCCATTCATCCATCCATCCATTCATCCATCCATTCATCCATCCATCCTCATCATCATTCCTTCCAGGCTTTCATCACCGTGATTAATTTTTTACAACTTCGCTGTTCGATCACAAATTTACCCCACCGCAACAAATTTTCATAAATGTGCAGCGAGAATGAAGATTTCTCGTTGTGCATTTTGAAAAGGAGATGTGCTGCCTGGCTCGTCTCAAGTAATTATTTCAGATTCATCAACTTCCTTCTTTCAATTTGTCCATGCATGCAAAAACTCTGCAAAGTGCGATTTTTATGTAAACTAGCTGGGTGCAGTGATAATTTGCGGCTGCAAATTAGGTTCTTATGCGTTGGTAATTCGATTTATTTAAAGATAAGAGAAGCCATTTTTGGAATATGCCTCATTAGGTACGTGAAATTCATGTGTTAGAGTTTGAAAAATAATTTTAAATAGCACAAACCACTATGTCACTAGGCTTTATTCATGTCTTAATTCATTCCACATTTTTTTGCCTTTGCAGTAACTTCCAAACTATCTCCAACTTGTAAATTTTTGGTTTATTTTTTACTTAATTCCACTCTATGAAAAACCTTATTTTTAGCATGATGTTTCTCTTATCTATGAAATTCCAATTGAAAACATTTAGTAAAAGAAATTTATAACCGATTAAAAATTTTGCCATTGCGTTGTTTGAACTTTATATTTCTTCTATGTAATAAAGAAGATAGAATAAAATAAAAAAAAATATTTGTTTAAAATTATAATATAAATGTCTACATGTCTACGTACAGACACACAGTGAGCTGTCGGAATAATTTGAATATATATGAACGACGGAGCACTGAGAATGAACTGGGGTCAACTTAGTGACGGCGCGATTGCTTCACTGACCTCATCACTTCATCCGCGTCAGCTTCCTTCCATTCCATCTCTTCATCTTTTTTTCATGTTCCATAAATGTACGCAAGATGCATGGCCCAACCGAGCGGTGCAAACACATGAATGCAAAAATTAGCACGAATGTATGATTATCATAAAAGTCTGAGTGTTGTTCCGTACATATTTGAATGTTGTTGCTACGAGTTGTTATATTGAAGCGGGCCAGATTATAAAGTAAGAACTGGAATAACATCGTCATTGTGATTGTCTCATTGTCGTGAATGTTAGCAGGACTGTTTGAATATTAATAGGAAAGTAGCTAAGCAGAGCACGACTGTAAGAATAATCGTTTGATGTGGTCATGTGTCATCTGGATAAGCTTCGTCGTTCAGGAAATTAAAAAAATTTGAATGATGTGTACGGTGAGGTCAAGACGATCCAGATGTGATGAATGATTTGATGAGTGGGCGGATGGTTGGATGGATGGATGAATGGATAAATAAATGAATGAACGAACGAATGAACGAACGAACGAATAAATGAATGAATGAATGAATGAATGAATGTATGAATGAATGGAAGGATAGATCAGAATTTAAATGGATGAAAAGATAAGTAATGATGGATCGAATGAATGGTAAATTTATAATTAAAATAAAAAAATGTAGAGTAGGTGAATGACTGACTAACGCTATAAATAAATTAAACAAAAAAGTTTAACAAAGCTATACTAGATTGATGAATGATGAAATGCTGAATTGGGCCAGACATATTTGGGTTTCAAAAGTTCGGATTTGCAAAACGTTCGGAACGTGTTTTAGTAGAGCGCTTAGTATCACTTCTATACCCAAAAATATGAGCTAACTAAACGGAGATTGTTTAAGCAAATGAGCTTTTAAATTAATAAAAGTTAGAAACATTACTCATATTGTCTCCATTCACATTCTAGCTGCCATTGATGTTTGAATATAATACCCGCTGTAAAGTTTTTTGCATCCTTCAAAATATTTCACGAGTTGGCGCCAGTGTTCATACGGTCACTTAATGTCCATGTTTGCGCTAATATTCAAAAATTGTTTTTATTAGCATTACCAACAATGTGGTGACCGCAAACAATATAAAATCGACCGCAAACAAAATAAGATCACCAGTTATGGCCTGAAAATTTCCTCACAATCACAACTGACATTAACCACATTCAAAACATTCCTCATCAACTGCAAACAAGTTCTACCAAGTTCATTGATATTTCAAGAGCAAACGACATCAAACCCTTCCATTCGTTCATCAGTGGAGCATCTTTCCTTCAACTAGTTCGATTCTTCAATTCTCCGAAAAGTTTATATTTGTAGCGTTGCATCGAGCAAACAACACACGATGAATGAAATGTATTTTCGTGTTGGAGTACAGAACGCAAATACTTTTAATTGCGTCTTTTCCATTTGTTTGACTGTGTATCTCCTTGTTCTTCTTCTTGTGTGTGTGTGTGTGTGTGTGTGTGTTGGAGTGATTACTTGATGTTTTTATGTGGAGTGAAAACTACTTGATGTTTGTGGCCTCTTGAGCAGTGCTGCCTGCTCGCTTGTGTGGTTGCTGCAAGTGATGTTTCAACCATGTTTATCTCCAGAATGTGTGGTGTCCCAACATGTCTTATGAGTATTATGAGCTATAACGAAATTTCTCAAACTGGATTTCAGTTTATCACAGTTCGCATAAGGAGGTGCCGGGAAAAGAATAAAATTTATTACGTTCCTGTTTTGTTGCATTGTTTCCACTTATGCCAGGTCCTATTTCAAAATGTTGTTACTCTGAATTATTTGTTATCAGAGCTTTTATTGGTTTAGTGCTACGCTGCTCACTACTGCTTTTGACATTGTTTTGACTTTCTCGAGCAATGCTATAATTTATTTTTATTCTTGTTTTTATTTATTTTCCGCTATTATTTGGTTCAATTTCCTGTTTTTAATGACATCTTGCGCTCTTTAAAAGTTTCGTTCGTCTACGATCGTGTGCCAGCAGAGTTCCTGCATGTAAGATTTGGTTTGGATGACTGTGTTTAATGGTGCAGTATTAATACAATTTATTGTTAGCATTGTTGTTGTTGTCTTCGTCGTTGTTGTTGTCATTGTTGTTGTTGCGGTGGTGGCGGTAGTGGTGGTGGGGTGGTGGTTGCCACTTTTGCTTTTGTTGTTGAGTTTTGTCTTTTTATTTATTGTGTTGTTGGCATAGCTAAAAATGACTTCGACCATGGAAAAAATATTCCTTACATGAAAAACTTTATTTTGCCTTTTCACGCCTTTAGGTTTTATAAATATTTTAAATTGCAACCATTTTTAGTGAAATGTTTTGCAACTAAAAATATTTTATTTTGTTCATCCAACAAAATTCCTCAGTTAAGATCCCTGATTGCTTGACTATTTATATTCATCATTCCTTGCGCTGCTGACAGCTTAAGAGGAAAGATTAAATGAATATTTTACCATCCTCATCAATACCATCTATTTTTTCTTTCAAACTTTTTTTAAGAAATAAACCAATGTCAGTGCCCGTGTTTTTAGCGCAACGATTTTTACATAAACTTTGATATTTTTATCACTTTGTTATCTGTATAGACACACTGCATGGATATTGTCAGTCAGCCAAAAACTATTTTTGGCTTCGGTATAAATTGGCATGATGTTATTGGAGGTTGCAGATTTTCAATTGTCTCGCAAAATATCAAACACAGAACACAAAAACTATTAATACATAATTTTAGTATTTATTTTCTTGAAACAAAGAAAAAAAATTCGACTTGAGTTTTTTTTTAATTTTGAAAAAGACGTTTCAATGCTTGAGTAGAATGATAAAATTTTATAGTAGCCGGAGAACCTGATGGGCTCTTAATTGGATTCTGGGATTTTTACGACTTCAACTTTTAGAGCATTTGTCTTTAAGCTGCTTCATTCTCCTCTCCCATCTCCTCCTTCTTATTACTTTCTTTCCAGCATATCAATCAAGTTGCGTCACACTGATCGCCGCGTTCGTTATACACTTTTTTTTATTTTTCTCTCTTCAGAGTATCGCCGTAAAGAACAGAGCTATTTATAATTTATGTATATTTAACTGAATTTTCTGTACATAATTTTATAAAATTTTTCAGAAAGTTATCGCAAAACCTGTCGTGTTTTTTGTTTTAAAAAATTAAAAAAAGTTGTCATCATGACCAACACCTCATCTTCTTCATTACCTGCCATGTCTGCCATGCAATCGCAGTGTTCATCGAGAATTTATTTCGCGAGTGATTGAGAGTTGGTTCCTGGAATAGTTTTTTTAAGTAAAGATTTGTACGGATCTGCTATGATATAAATGCTTAATACAAATTGTGAAATTTTGTTTCGCTAGAGTCGCCATCGACCAAAGTGACGTGGCAGTTTTTGTTCTGAATGTTTAATAATTTTCATTCAACATTTTATATTTTATTATCAATTATTGAAACGATGATTTTCATTCATAACAACGTAAAAAATTGTTTATTTGTCATATGAATAATGAACATCATCGCGTTGAACCTCACCTATAGTCGACATGCAATGCAATTTTGAATCGTCCATGTGTGGCTGGACCTCCGACAAAACCACCTTGAAACATTCCTTGGGACAAATTACGGCGACGAAAGTTTGGAAACTGCTGGAGACAGGTCAGGCAAGAATGCCGAAGATTCTGTACGACAAGTCATCATCTGTTGGAAGTGAGTAATCCTCTTTCTATTTGTTCAGTTGTTTGCTGTTACATTCAGTAGATACGTGTTTGTGAAAGTATGTTCGAATGTTTTTTTTCTGTTTCATTGACTTTAATTTAAGTTTATTTTGCAAAACATTAAAATGTTAAATTTTAAAATGATTACAAACAACACAGACGGAAATTTCGCCTACATCCACTTTGCTCCAGCATTCTCCTCCTCTTCCTCCTCCTCCTTCGACTCAGGCCTCCTCATCAGCCCTCCATTTTCATCGGCACAATCTGAAGAGCTCTCTTTCACTTTCTGGTTAGTCTTCGTTTTTTCATCGAAGCTTGTACCCTCTAACACTTCCTCCTACTGTTCAACTTTTTTTTCTACATTATTTTGTGCCAGCTAACATTAAAGTATAATTGATTGTTCCACTTTATGAAGTATTTCTATTGCAAATATCATTTTGTTATTAAATGAAACATTTTTTTGTATGTGTATTTTTGTGGTGTATTTTTTTGGAATATGTTGACACAAAAATGCCGAAACTGGAAAGCTTATTGCTCCATTGAAAACTAAAATTTTGCCAAGAAAACTTTCTTCTTAAGATGGAAAACGCGCCGATGCTAATTTCAGTGAAGTTCAGAGTCTGAAAATGCTTCAGACATGTTTTCCCGTTAAGAATAAGAATGAAATAAGAAGAAGGCTTTGCTATGTTATGCACGTTGTTAGTTGGAACATGAAAGACGCTCGTAAATAAATGATGACACATCTTGCGGTATCTATTCCGCCTTACGTTATTTAACGTAAGTAAATTTAGTTTTGGTTCGTTTTCAGTTGACTACCTCCATTTGTGCATTTTGACGAAGTGACTGAATAAGTGAATCATGCGTATAATTCATTTCAATAATTGGCTTGCATGTCTCACAACATTTTCATAAACGAAGCAAATGGATTTGTATTAAACTGAACATTCTTAAAGACTGGTGATGTTTTTTTAGGCTTTCAACACAAGCTGGTGTTTTTCGACATTGATTAAGATGCAAGGCAGAATATTTTAAACATGAAATGGACGAACACTCAAATCGGTATTCATCATTGTACTAAACTAAAATTGATTGAGATTGGCAGATCGAATTTAATAGCAACAATAGTTCTGTTTTTGTTACAGTATTTTTTCCTGACAAAAACAGTTTTGCCAACTACTGATTAAAGAGTTAACATGAAACATTAACATAAAAAATATAAAACCCATTCAAAAACGTTCTTAAAAGTATTAACAATTTTCGATATGAACTCATCCGCTATTTCCACATGTTACGATGCATTAACTCCACATTTCGATGTTGATATTTTGCTTGGGAAGAACAAACAAACAAAACGTTCAGTAATAAATTGAAGTGCGATCAATGCATGCCTGATGAACCAAATATTTTATTCTGCCCACCAATGAATGGTCAAAAAGTTGAGAAAAAAAAGACTGACATTATTAATAAATTATTAATTCAACGAAAGATGAAATAACATGAGAAAAATTGAAAACCAATTTAATTAGTGTTGTTAAAACATTCTCAACAATAATTTTGTTGGGTGTTTGTGATGGCGGTTGATGCCAGCAAGCAGTTTTATTGATATAGAGAGACAGATCCAATGTTTTACATGCATGCTTGATTTTTGATTGTAAACATTATTCAATGTTTTTGCATACAAAATGTTTATTTGAAAACATGAATATTTATTTGTAACTGATACAAACCTAAAAAATCTAATGTTTCTTTGGTAAACCAAGTATCAAAATATAGCATATATTTGATATATTATGCCAGTAGCTTTGCTGAACAACAACAATGAAAATTAGTTTTGAAAGAAATTAATTACAAAAGTTTTTTGAAAAACTGATATCTCGCTTTCATATGACACGTCTGTCTGTCCGTTCGCTTAATTAAAAATCTCATTATCATTCGTTCATTTTGGACAGACGGACGGATGGATGGATGGACGGACGGACGGACGGATGGATGGTTGGTTGTTTGGCTGGTTGGTTGGTTGGTTGAATGGATGGATGGATGAATGGATGGATGGTTGGATGGAATGATGATTAAATGGATGGATGGGTGGATGAATGATTAGATGGATGGGTGAATAAACAGATGGATGGATGAGTTGTCTGATGGTAACATCTCTAATATGAAGTTTTATAACGGTAACGGTGAAATATATGAGTATATAATTTTTGTGATTTAAAAATTATAAATTTGATTAAATTTAAAATAATAATAATATACACTACTACTATTATTATTATAAATTATTTACCATATTATTTTCATTTATTATCGTTATATTAATCAATTGATAACGTCAGACGCACAGCACGGCTTGTTGTGCCGCCTTAATTTTGACGTACCTTACTTGACCAAACCATTTGTCTGTCTGTCGCATTATATTGATTTATGAATTTAATTAGAAGATACGGCAATCTAATGTTTGACCTTTAAAATGTTGTTGTTCTTGTCGTTGTTGTCATTAGTGTTATTTTATTGTTTTTGCTGTATTCCATGTAACATTGAATGAGCATGAGCAATAGTTTAGCGATCGCATCAGCCAAATTTGTCCAAAAATAAATGATTCTATCATCTGATGTTTTTATCTGAAGGTTTCATCATTCTGTCTCTACTCTTGTAAGCGAAGAATTGACCTAATTGTGATGAAATGTTTTTTCGATACGTTGGTATGGCTGCTATTAATGATTTTAGGTTCTTTTTAATTTCAGTGCAACGTTGATTTTTGTTACTTCTTCATCCCTTCCACTGACGTCTCAATGTTCCTCTGATGTTCTCGCCCGTCTCTTATTTGTTTAATTTTTGTTTTGTTGCTGTTTTGTTGTTATTTTTCAGGTTTGGCCACTTTTTTAAAAGGTTTTTCACATTCGAATAAGGTATGTTAACTTTTGTGAAATTTACAGCAGCTAAATCTGTTGACAATGACAATTTTAATAGTCGAAATATAAAAAGGCTATACTTTCTAATTGCCTTAGTACACTTCAATAGATTTTTGTTAAAAATTCAACGAATGTTTAGGACAAATGTTCAACTTTCTAAAGAATAAATTTTCAATATTGATTTATATTTGGGAAAATGATTTGTTTGGCCAAGATTTTTTAATGTTTTTCCCATTAGTCCACGTTTTTTACACCAGATTCCATTTTAACTTCTTCACTTTGTCAATATTAGATAATGTTTTCAATTTTATCCATGTTTTGTTTGTTGAAAGTTAATTAAATCGATGCCAAGTAGATTTTATGTGAGACTCAGAGCAACAATACATCGAGCCCAAACACGTCTCGTTGCCGGGATTGAGTATTCACTTGTTGCATTTAAATGTTAATGGGTAATTATTGTTTGATCTCATTTTCAAGTATTAATTAAAATTTTTATAATAAATAATTTAAAATATATTCATAAGAATTCTAAAACAAACAAAAAAAAATCTTTTTGGAGGTAAAATGAAGAAAATGCAGAGGATAGAAATAGAAAGCACCTAGCCCGCTAATCACTGCTCCTCAATTAGCATATTAATTGCATACTTTGAAACGAGCCGATTACACCGCTACGTCGTCGTCGAATTAAAATGTATCACCCACCTTGTGCTGCCTGTCTGTCAGCTTGTCTGCCTGCATCCCTGCCTGTCTGTCTGCTTCCCTGTCTGTCTGTTTGTCTCTCTCTCTCTCTCTCTCACACTCTCTATCTCTGTCTGCTTACTTGCATCTGTACATCTGTGCACATGTGTGAAGTATACAAACATACACGTACACAAACATTTAAAACATCTATATATATATATATATATAAATATATATTTATGTATTATGTGTGTGCACTTGTTCACGTTATATTTAATGCATGCAACGATATTTTATTTCAGGAAATAATTTAACGAGTTTAATACTCTTTTATTTTTTTAATCGAAATGTGTAGTTTAAACGAATCCATTGAAACAACAACAACGACAATAAAACAAACACTTCAATTTGCAAAGTATGATTGCATTTTTGCGAAAAACCTATTGGGGAATAATGACAGAAATAGATAGCGCCAGTCACAAAAAATAAAAAATATTTAGATATTTAACTGTAGTTTATTCCATTTATACAAGCAACCTGTTGATGTGGTTTAATAATAAATTTACAATGAAACATACCTTCTTGATTTCGCAGTACTTTCTGCTGGAAACATTTAAAAGTTAATTGCAAATAAAATTCTTCAATTTCTGGCAAACAGGTAACGGGGTTGGCTGGCATCGACGGAGATTTAAAATAGTCCTTCGTCGTATTTCTCGCAATGTATGAAATTTTAATTTGAAATTACATCTCAGGCACGCCACCAGCTAGATTCAGTCCACACGCAACTCCACCATATTTAAAATTTTATATATTTACTACGTATATTTGCTATACATATATATGTATATATATATATTTATTTATTTATTTTATTTATATTATTCATTTCGTTTATTTACGGTTGTTGGTCTACTTGTTAGGAATGGCTTGCCATACAGTCTGCATAAATACAAATTGGCTTCAGAAAAGTTTTGTTATGAACTGTAAAAGCTCATCTCTTCAGGTTCTAATTCAACTTGATAAATTTAAGCGGTGCTTCAGAGTCTTTTAAAATAGAAAGAGCTATATAAATTCCTTAACGATAATGTATAAATACTATAAACAGTGTGAAGAAAGCAATAATTTTACGTTGGAATTGATATTAGCATGAAATGTTTTTAATGAAATTGTGATTAAAGATCCGCCGTTGGTCACACGTACACCAACGATTTATAAACTTTGTGTCACTTATCCAAGCTTAAATTTTCACTCAAACATAAGCAACGTATTTAGATTTTTTTACAATTTTTAATATAATTTTAATAAGAATTCAAAATAAAATCCAGAAAATGATCATTATTGGAAAAAAACCTCCGTAGCGTTCGAAACGATAAAACGGAGGAGAGATAATGAATTGAAAGGATGGAGAGTAATGAAAGAGAGCTCGGGATTGGTGCAAGTTCGTCTAACCGAGGCATAAAACGGGAATGAACACTCCATTCTGCATGTCAGTAATAAAACTAACATATCCCACATTTGAATTTAAATTAATTCCATCTTCTCTGTCTCTCTGCTTGTCTGTCTGTCGGTTTGTCTGTCCCTCAGACTATCGCGTCCATACCACCTATTCACCACCAACTTCGTCATCATCGTTATCATCATCTGCATTACCACCATTTTTTTGACATCCTCACCATCATTACCGCTATCGTTATCATCACGGAAGTTGTCGGACACCATCATTATCACTACTCAATTATTTTCTGGCTTTATTAAAATAATAATTTTTTCAATGATATATATTTTTGATGATTTTGAGTGGAGTTGCTCATTCGGATGCTGTTGAGTGGGATGGGATTGCAATGTAGTGAGCGATAATGAATGTACTGAGTGATAATAAATGTTGATTCGTGCTGATTCGTTTGCAACTTCATCTTCCACTTGTACACTTTTGTGTTGTTGATATGTAGGACTAGCAAACGTTTGATGTTATTTTTCGACTGAATGAATGACTAGCAAACATCGTTCTTATTACGTTAAATTTATCTATCTCAAATTGACGGGAGGTTTAAACTGATATTTTACATGCAACAATTTCTTTGCAGTTTATAAAAAACTAAATTTAACTTTCTAAACTTTCAAATAGTTATCACCAAAGCAATAACCATACATATTAATGATAATTAATTTACTTGGCAACAACTTCCTTTTGTCTTGAATGAACGTTTTAAATAATTGGCTTGGGAGTTTAAAATACAGCTGGCTTATTTTTCATTTCACAAAGCAATCAAAATTATTTTGTTTATTTGTTGGTTGCTGTAATTAATTGTACAAACAGCACCAACAAAAAAATCAAGTAATGATTTAATTCACTGTCTTCTCTGAGTTCACTGTCTTCTGTGTGTTTGTTGTAAGCATGTCACATGTGTTTTCATAATTTGTGTTGTAATAGATGCACGCCACGGATGGGCGCAATATTTGCGTTTGCAATTCCGCATGTTTATTGCCGCACTATTACAATTTTGCAACGTACGAGCTGTAGTCTTCTTTTTTTTATATACATAAAGTACGTCCTGTTATTGTTGTTTTGTTGTTGTTGTTGTTGTTATGCCTTTTGTTGTTGTGTTTGATTCATCGTTGTTGTTTTTTTAATATTGTTGTTATTGTTGTTGTTGTTGTTGTTGTTGTTGTTGTTGTTGTTGTGGTGGTTTTTGTTGGTGTTGTTGTTGTGTTGTTGTGTTTGCTTTCATTGGCAGTTACAAAAAGTTGTTTCCTTCTTTGTTCATTTTGAAATGTAATCATTATATATTCGTCACGGCGGGAACGCCGCCACAACCACCACCACCAAAACCACCTCCACTAACACCACCATAGAACTTCATGAGTTAGCGCACCACAACATCAATCCCTCATAAACATTTCACCATAAATTCGTCCTCACCAACATTAATTCCGCTTGCCTTCGTCTTATTGTGATGGGCGCATTTTCAGCATCGGTAGTTATTATATCATCATCAACATCTCTTCATCATCGTCGTCATCATCAACACCTCTTCATCA
>NW_008704124.1:1391792-1447707 GCF_000326865.2 Helobdella robusta | reverse complement strand
GCATCGAAAATGATAAAGGCGACGATGATGCCGATGGTAATGATGGTGATGAGGAGGAGGAGGATGATGATGACGATGATGATAATGAAGAGAATGAACGATGACAATAATATTATCTGGCTGCGTTTGACAACAATTTAAAATCAATGATTAAAAAACTCAAGAAGAACTGCAGAACCGTAGTAGTATATAACATAGCTGGCAATCCAACTACAAACAAAAAGTTAAAAGTTGGTGGTAGGAAGAGATGAGTGCTGTCTGTGTGTGTGTGCGTGTGCGTGTGCGTGTGTGTGTGTGTGTGTGTGTGTGTGTGTGTAGTGAGAAAGAATGCTGTATAAATTAAAAATTTAAAAAAGAAAAATATTAAAGGGGAATAAAATTAATGGGAAAGTGAAATGAGAGGGAGAATGTGAAAAAGAAAAAGAGTAATGATAGAAGGAATGATTGGATGTAGAAATGAATGAATGAACGAGTGTAATGATAGAAAGAATAAATGAACTTATGTGAAAATGAATGAATGAATGAATAAATGAATGAATGAATGAATGAATGAATAAAGGAGTGTAACGAGAAAGGGACCTATCAATTCGTCATGCATGCGATGCTTACTTAACGAGCGGCGCAACAAAACAAATTACATTTTTATCTCATTTTGTTTCCATGGCACCATTCATTCCTCCACTTGCTCTCTCCACCACTTTTCAACGCCGCCTTTCGCGCTCTTCCTTCCTAATGGCCACAGTGATTTTCTCCTTTTTGATTGCGTTGTTGTTGTTATGTTAGGTTGTTGTTTTGTTGTTGTTGTGTTAGGTTGTTGTTAGGTTGTTTTATTACTATATTAATTTGTTGTTGTTATCGTTGTTGTTGGTAGTTGTTGAATTTGTTGTTGTTATGCTGATGTTTGTGGCTGAATTGTGGTTTCGTGACTGGACTGTAGTCTCATTCTTCCTCATGGCAACCTCTTCTGTCATCATTTGGAATGTTTTTTAGCATTTCTAAATGTTTCATTTTCATTGTAAGCTCTTCTAAACTTTTGAAAGCGTTTATTACAGAAAATCTAGTTTGTTTCATGATGTACTCATAAAATTCACTTTATTGTAATTTTTATAATTAATTTCTAGTAAATTAATTTTTATTTAAATATCTTTTGACTAAATTCTAATTAACTTTTAGATGGAATGTTTTATTTTTATTTTAAATTATATTTTTACGATGCTGAAATAAATAAGTCTTGAAAGGACCGCACAAAGCACAAAACTCCAATAAAGCACAATTACTTCATGCGAAAGATTTATTTGAAAGTTTTCAGGGGCCACATTCTTCGAGATATTCACGTCTTGATCAACATCTATTGACACCGACCTCGCTTCACGGCAGCACGCACACACAGACACACACGCAAAGACACACACGCACACACAAACGGCCATAAACAAAATAATTCCTTACAAATTTCAAACTACACGACGAAAGTAAATTATTTTCTACGGCTGCCGCTAACATTCAACATGCGCAAATGAAGCTTCCACTGAGTGAACCAACAAACGGAAATGTACTACTTAGTTCTACAAAAGTGTACAAATGAGCGAATGTACGAACGAACGAACCCTGGTTCGCTATGCGCAGGCTTATGCAATTGTGGCACAAACTAATGATCATACGTGCCAAGACATTCATATTCATAATGTTCTACGTACGATCGTTATCCTTCTAAGCTCATGTTCCTACGTGTTAACGCTGCATATGTGTGTACAGGAATGCTTCTATAAATGTTTGTGCTTGCTTTTAAGCCAAGTTCGTAGGCATTCACATGTGTTTGCTGTTTGCTCACACTTACACATGTGATGAGTGAGCGCGTACAATGTTTCTGGTCAGACATGTTGATTCTGTTAAAGTGAGGATATATTTGGATGTGATCGAAGAGGTTTCAATGTTGGTTTCATGTTTGCAAATGTGGCAAATTCCGAAGTGAATGTTTCACGAATGTAATTGTTTTCCTCCAAAGTGGCAGGCCTCCTGTTGCCGGGCAGACGTGCGTGCGAAATTTTTGTTTTGCATCTTTTGCATCTCATTTCTTTTGTTTGTTTGTCAGCACTCTTTAAGCTCCCACTTTGTCAACCTTCATATTTTTAAATTACTTCTGCTCACTCGAGAAACCCAATTTATATTTAACAGAATAAAATTTGCTTCGTTTAATATATGCATATTATTGAAACACACAACCTCCCATACTTTTTGATGAATTATGTTATCCAAGGCAATGTAATAACAATATATTCTTTCGTGTTTTTCATAGTTTTTCATTTGAACTTTGAAATTACCGCCATCATCTTTCTTCGTCACTCTTTCAAGAGAACATTTTTGTATATATTTTTCAGTCTAATGAGGCCTGATTTTGTTTTTTAGACAATATTTCCCAGCTACAAACATTTGCAGTAGACTTCAGTGAGACAGGATCAGGGCTAGAGCGAGACAGAATTTAAAAAGTTAAAAAAATTATTTGAATTTTTTAAAATAAAATACCATAATAAATAATGAGGCCATTTAAGTGCTGTGCATTGTATCCTGGGTTGGTTTAGGATTTTTAAGGTAAGTTTTTATAACTACGTAGTGTTACCGAGAGTGAGTTCAAGATATGTTACGAAACAAATTTTCAAGACCAAAATAAGGTGCTGCTTTCAAATTTATGACTGTTAACATTTACGAAAATTAAAAATGTTTTTAATTATTTTTGAAAAAAATCTCTAGAAAATAAACTGGATAGAATAAATGTTATTAAATGTCAAGTTTCTTATTTATAAATACTTCAAATTAAGAGACTTGCCATTTTTCGTATTTTTCAAAACATTCAATCAAACATTTGAAAATTCAGCATGCTTGAAAGCATTGATGGAGACGTGTTATTGTACTTATGTAAAGTTTTATATCATGCAAAACTCCGTTCAAAGAAACTTGTAAAAATCAACATTGATTTTATTTTATTTAATTGTATTATTTTTTATAATTAATAAAATTCTTTTTATTATTTCTATTTTGTTAGTTCTCATAAAACGAAAACATTCAGCAATTGACGTGTTGCCAGTTTGTAACGACATTTCGCAGAATGAAAATAATCGCGCAACTAACTGTTGAGGCAGATGTAGTAGGGTGGGGTGACTTCTGAACAAATATTTTGAACGCTGCATCAATAACTGGACATGGCGAGTGCTATCGATGATGACCAACCCAACCATTCTCGTTCATCATCATTTTTGGCTCTTCTTCTTCTTCTTTTTCTTCTTTTTATTATTATTATTATTTTGTTTTGAATCAATTACAGTTTTTTGAACACGTTTAGTCACAGTTCTCACGTGTTGTTATTGATACGGTTGCAATTGTTATTGTTGTAATAGTTGTTGTTATTTTTGTTGCTGCTGCTTTTGTTGTTGTTTTTATGTTTTATCGGCTATTTAAATGACAATTTTTTTAATAATGCGATGGCAAAAGTGAAATCGATTAGGATGTGTTTTGTGTTAGTCATCAAATTATTAAAGTTTTTAAAGATACCTTTAGAGAAATATACATTGAAAAGATTTTTCATTTAAGTTTTTAGCTTACAAATAACTTTACATTTCTTGCTTTCTTGCAAACAAGTTGTTTTGCATTACTTACCCCATGATGAAAATTAGTTTACATAGATTTTAAGAAGATAATTATTAAAGCTCTCACGATTTCAAATGTAAACAAACATGTTGGCGCGTTTGCTTAAGTTTGACTTTAACGCGAACGAACCATATTTGTACGGAAGCATCTGTGAAACCGGCCACCAGCCATAAAAACACTTTCACACTTTTATGGCATCTTATGTTTAACAGTGCACCACATTTAAACAGACGTACAATCAAACATACAATCATACATACAATCAAACAATCTAAAATATACTCATACGACACCAAACATACAACTCTCCTTTAAATTTACATACATACGCATGAAACATCAATTTTTTTCGCAAGCACACGTATGTGACATACGTCCATTATACAATCTCATACAAGGACATACAATACTCAACACATAAACTCACACATGTAAAAGCAAGCAAACATACCTCGCAAGTTTTACAAACACACATGTGCATTTGACACAAACAACAGACTCACATAGTCTCCCACGAAAACATACAAAACATACACAACATGCGCTTGAACATACAAGTATATACAAACGCATACAAAAATATAACACACTACATAAACATACACAAACGTATGCAAACGTACAACCACACACAAACATGCAAACGCAAACGAACACGGAACGCTCAGCATACAACGTGACACGAACGGGGACATGAGTAGTCGCAAAAACGTCAACAACACTTTCCGAGGAAACAAAAAAACCTGTCAACTAAGAAATAACGCTCGTCAATAGCTGGCAGTGTACACACGTGTGTTCGTGTATGTGCGTGCACACGTGTGCATGTGCATACATGTACATTTGTGTCCGTGTGCATGTGTATGTGTATTGGTGTACGTTCATGTATCAATGCATATATGTGCCTTAATGTGTGTGTGCCGTTTTTACGTGCGTGCTACGTGAGTTTCTGTTTGCATACGTGTTTGTTCAAATTTCTGTTAACATGCAGTCGCCGTAATACATGTGTGGTGCTGATGGTTCTTCAGCAATAACTCAAAAGTAAGCAATCCGGCCATTTTTGCTCACATCAATCAACCAACCAGCAAAATATAAGCCATCAATCAACGAAGCAATATGTTTTTGCCTTCAAACTATAGATTGCATGCAAACCCAATCAACCAGACAATGGATCAACCAACCAGACAACAGATCAACCAACCAGACAATCAATCAACTGATCAATCAACTGACCAACCAACTGACCGATCAAGCAAATGAGCTAGCATTATTGTCAGACAGTTCATCAAATCTAGACTCAGTCTCTTGCATTATTCTCCGGCTCTTGTCTGCACGTTCTTTGTGCATCGACAATCATAACACGCAGGCGTCAATTGGTTGTTAGCAAGTTTATACGCAGTTCTGACTGTTACTGTGTTGTGGCTGGCTGATTGTTATTTTGTGGTACCGTGTAGTAACTACATCGCAATTTACATACATATATCTTTTTCTTTCCTATTCAATTTAATTGTGCTGGGCTCATTCTATTGATCTAATGTTAAATATTTTATTATATTAGTTATTGCTGGTTTGGGTTATATTATTTGTTAGCATTTCGTCTATGGTTTTTTCTTTAACTTCAATATTTTTAATTAAAATTTTTTATAAATAGCCAATCTATGATTAGAATTTTACGAAGATTTCTGAACATTCAACAATAATTCAGCTAAGAACCTTGAGTTTGTAGCATGTTTGTTTTGTACTAAGGACACATCACATTGAATTAATTTAATACAGTTTTGCTACCTTTCAATGTGTCTCAAAATTAAATTAAATTTATAAAAAAAAAGGAAGGACTTAATTTAAAGATGGAACGTTGCCAAACTCTTCCTAACCTGTTTTGTTGCCGACGGCTGGGTGATTCTTTCGTCGATGCATCGATTGTTTTTATGGAAAAATAAAGATCTCTTTCGTTCTCGATTGTTTTAATTTTTTATTTTGAGTGTTGTTTGTGGGAACTAACATTTCCTTATCGGATTTAATAGATTAAACCGACAAAAAAACGGCAAGTGTCGATCATTAGCTTCCTGGGAACGTGATGAAGATTGTACGAGGAGTTTATAATTCAGTCTGAAGATATGATGTATTGCAGTGAATTGAATGAAATATTTAAAACATTGAGAGAAACAAAAGCCGTCGTAAGTGAAGAATTCATTAAAAATCTGTCCATTGTATGGCGGGAGTGGAAACAATAATGCACCCTGCCTCCAATATCAATCTTTCTTGCTTCATTCCAAGAATGAACGAATGAGTGGGTTGATGGATGGTTGGATGGATGGATGGATGGATGGATGGATAGAAATGAATGAATGAGCATCGATTGAATGGATACTTAAAGCAGGAGGAATGATTGAAGAAAGGAAGAAATGAACGATGTGTAACGGCCTCATCGAGACGGAAAAGCTGTTATAATGAATGAATGAATGAATGAATGAATGAAGGAAGGAATGAATGAAGGAATGAATGAATGAATGAATGAATGAATGAATGAATGAATTCTTGTGGAAATGTCTGAAAATATATTTACGGCGTAGTTGTCGTGTCAACTATATGTAGGACGGTTTGTGGTTGCGGTGTGTTTTGTTATCTTATGGTATTGTGAAATGGTATTTTATGGTATTTTAGTATTGCATGGTATTTTATAACATTATGGTGTGGTACATTTATGAGTCCTAAAGAAAAGCAGAAGTTAATGCAATAAAAATTTTATGGAATGATCGTCTGAACTGTTTTTACAAAAAAAATTACAAGCTGAACAGCCACAACGTAATAGTTTAAACAAAAAGAACATTTCACGTTTGGAACCAATGGTGTGTATAGCAAGTAATGTGGAATATTTTTGTGTGGTGTGGTTTGGTCTGGTAAAGTTCCATCTATTCTGGCTGTCTGATGAATGTTGTTTGTTTTTTAGGTGGAGTCTCTTATTTATTTGCTTATTCACTCGTTCGTTTGTTTGTTCTTTTGTAAACTGTTGTTTTTGTTAATTTTAGGTTGCTTATATTTTTTGTGTTTTTTTTTAATTTCAAAAATCGATTTGTTATAACAAGTCTTTTTTGATGTTTACGTCACTTTGGTTATTTTTAGTTTTGTTATTCTTTCTATCAGTCGTGTTGAGATTGTTTTGCAAGTTGAATGATAGTGTTGGCTTATTGCTGAAAGGAACGCTGCAGGGAAAAACGTATGGTATCTAATAAACGTATAAACGATTGTCCGTATGGAATTGCCAGTGAACGTTAATTGTACAACTGCCGTATCTCGTGTTGAAAAAATGGTTTTAATATTGGTAGGTAGAGGATGAAATGAGTGTACTGTACATGAAAGGAACAAACAAATGCATCTTTATGTTCACTTTATTGTATTGTTATTGGAGTTGAGGGAACAATAAAAAAATGAAACGTTTAAAGTTACAAGAATGGTCTAAGCCTAATGACCTTAATTAGAGCTGGCTGCCCGTTGCCGTCGTGATGCTTCATTGGATGATGATGGTAGCTTGTTTTCAAAATTGGTATCTCGACAAAGCCTACTGGTGCAACTTCATTAGTTAACACAACGAAACAACTGCAATTATCATTCTCGCAACAGATGTTCTTACCCTCATTTATAATTTATAATAAAAGAGTAACTATTCATCAGGGATTGTTATTGCTGCAGAATTCAAAAATTGGAAAAATAGTTAATTAGCAGAAGTTGTTGTTCAGTTCGCTAATTGAATGGAAAGTTATGGCTTTGGACACAATTTCGTTTAACCTGTGAACGACGTTAAGTTACTAATAAGACGATATGAGGCCAGGCGTTTGGTTCATAGCTGCGGGATCACTGCAAGCATTTTTGGCATAATTGTGCTAAAAATAATTATAGCCTTCCATACTTCAGGTGTTAGATAAGCAAAATATTTTTTTTACAACAGGTATAAACACAGAAGCCAGAATATTAAATATTTTATTATGTTTGTTATTTTTATTGCAATGTTTACTGCAGCGACAACTTTTCCGATTTTTCAAATTTGTAGCAGTAATACAAGTAGTAGTAATAGTAGTAGTAGCAACAGCATTAGTGGTAGTGGTAGTAGTAATTTTAGTAGTAGTGGTAAGAGTGGCATAAAATAGAAGCAGCAGTGAGTCAAATAGTTGTGTTGTAGTGCTTGCGAAGTAGAGGTAGTAATAGTTCTTTATGAAGTCATGCTTAACGTCTGTTAACGATCCTTCTCTTTATTGCTTTCCTTTCTAAGAATCGTTTGTACAGCGGAATGAAGAGATAATTCAGGGAAAAACATAAAACATACCTGACGTACATCCTCATACATGCATATCATACCGTACTACAAGCTCTTATGTGAATATATATTTATTATATACTGTGTATATATGTTTGTGTATATATATATATATATATATTATATATTTTATATATATTGTATATATTCTATACATATGCTTGATTTTATATTTTAGCTTTTTGTTTTGAACACATACAATTACACACGCACAATTATAAATAAATGATTGATAGATATGTGGTAGAAAAGTGGATGAACGGATGGATGGATGGATGGATGGATGGATGGATGGATGGATGGATGGATGGATGGATGGATGGATGGATGGATGGATGGATGGATGGATGGATGGATGGATGGATGGATGGATGGATGAATGGATGAATGGATGGATGGATGGATATTTATAAATGAAAACTCTGAAACCAGGCAGCATACATTTATTTTAAACAAAAAGTTTGCATAATATTAGCGCAACATTATTCAATTGCCATAAGTTACATGTGGATGAATCTGAATGTTGAAACTGTCGTCAGCGAGCAGACTGCAGGCGCATGCTTGTAGCATATCTTAACGCACGGCAGGCATGTTATTAGTACGTGTTGATGTCGACCTGACCATGGCGCCAGCTAGGCAGGCTTCATCGTAAAAGATTGTTTCCCACCCACCTCGCACTTGTTTGCATTAGAAACTATTCAACACGGATGCTGCGCTGATTCGCCTCGCATGCTGCTGTGTGTGGCTCTGTTCCTATGTTGTTTTAGCTTCTACTTCCATGTCTTTATGTTGTGTCCCACATGTCATCATCGCCAATGACAACACTGAGGCTTAATTTTATTGCCGTTTTATACAAGCAACCACAATAAATAGCGCATTACGCAACAACGTAAAACTTCCCTAGCAAAAACTGTCGGGATGTTTTTACTATTTTTAAAGAAAAATAAAAAAAACACATTTTTCATATTTTTATGTCTACCATAACTGTATAGATTTTTGGTTAAATTACGTTAATTGCAAAAACTGTTGTTCAATACTTTAAACATTTTGAAATAATCATCCTATTCATTCATGACACAACTTCATTTGACGTAGCATGGCATGGGTTATACAGTGAAACTGAAGTTATTACAGCAATAACATGAAAAGACGACATCAATTTTTCGACAGCTTTCAGAGACATCACTAAGACGCAAATAATAATTTGAACTGCATCCATTTCGATAAAAATTGCATGAATAATAATGAATCACTAAAAATGAAAACATCTGCCGTGTTGTTTGGAAGGTGAAAAATGTTTCCACTCGCAGGTACTTGAAAACATCGAGGAACTGCTTCTTGAAAGTTTTCGTCCTTTGGTTCGATGATACTCTGTCCGCAGATCTCTGGTCTGATAGCAACAGCAACAATGAGTTGATGTCAAACGATGACGATAATTACGCGTTGAACGATGGAGATGGCGAAGATGATGACAGTTACGGTGACGTCAGAAGTGATGAAGAGGATGATGTCGAAGATGTTGAGGAAGATGAAGAGGAAGAAGGTTCCGGCAAATGGAAATACGCGAAAGCCAACTTCAAAAGTAAAGGCCCTTTCAAGGTCAGCAGTGATTTTCAATTTCTACATTTTAATGTAATTATTTTGTCGCAATTTTATTTTATCAATGCATTCAAGTGCAGTTTAGTTCTATCAAATTTTTTTTATGGAAAAAAAACTGAAACATGAACGACAAATGTGAATATAGTGTATCTTTTTAGCTAAAGGCTTAAGAAAATTTGTTAACAAAACTAGCAATGTTCTACACTTTTCAGAGTTTTCGTATTCGCATTTTCAACATTTTATTTTGAAAAATCTTAAAAATATTTGCCAAATAATGCGAGTGCGGTTTTTTCATTTACAAAATTTTTGTTTTGATTTTACTAAACCTTCTGTCATATTTCAATACGTAAGTTTGGATAGAATTCCTTTGTTGACGTAACTTAGCTTAAAATGTTAACGCCTAACTTGGTTGCAGCAAAGCAATTTACAAATTTACAAAACACTGAGCAATATTTTTCCGTAGAGTTTGTTCAAAATATATGATGCTACAGGTATGACGATTATACAATTTTTTGGCAAATCAAAATTTTTCTTCCAAAAGACATGAACAACGTTAAAAACATCTTCATAGCCTCGTAGTCTTTGAATTTACTTGACATTAATTTTACTCTAACGTACGACATCCAATCTAGTTCTTAAAAAGCTTAAAAGTTTTTTTACAAGTATTCTGATAATTCTATTTTCGTTTTTAGCTAAATACTGGAAGCGTTCGTGTTCATTGATGCACGCAGAGCTTGTGTTTGCCAATTCTGTCGATAAGATAATGCAGTTAAAACTTGTTTTTTTTTTAATTAAAAGTGTGTTATTATTTTTACTATTTTTATTTTAGATTTATTTAACATTTTTCATTATATTTACCATTCTGTCGAGTCTCAAATGTATACGATTGAAATAGATTTTCATTCATTACATTACACACACACACACATAGATTCCATGATGAAGAGTATTAAATATGTTGATGACAACACAACTGATGAATACAATCTCACAATACAACCTGACAATACTTTCAACCAATACAATCAACCAATACAACCTGACAATACAATCAACCAATACAATCAACTAATACAACCTGACAATACACTCAACCAATACAATCAACCAATACAATCAATAAATACCATCAACCAACAATTCAATCAACCAATACAATCTACCAATACAATCAACCAATACAATCCACAACAGAGTGCAATCGTCCAGTGTAATAAGTCAATGAATAATGAACACTGTTTTATCATCCAAGGTTTTTTAGCACTCACCTCTCCAATGTTAACAATGGAGTATTGTTTGCTTAGAAAGAATAACTGGATTAGCGAAAAACTAAAAAAAATTACCATTTAAAATTTTCGCCATTTATAACGTTCCTGGTTTATTATCTACGCGTGCCGGACATACAAGCGGCACACGACAACAATCGCCCTGTGTGGATGCATGCCTAATCTCATGCCTGACTCTTCATTTTTGAGTCGTCGGCAATTTTCAATTTTTATGACTGGAAACAATTACACAGCGAATAATGTGAAATAAATAATTTATATAGCGCCATATGTGTGGCTTCTAAGGCGCTTCTGGATTCGACTTGCCATATTCGTCAAAAAGACATCATACACATGCTTGTGATTGTTGGAGATCTCTGCATCTCAGTGACCGGACACTTTATCACTACACTACTTGCCACCTTCATAAAATAACAATTTTTATTTTTCTTTATTACAATACTTTAACAAAATCCTCAAAGAATGTAACAATACGTTACTGATGTTTTTCATTTCAATGAGCAAATTTACACTTTAAAAATTGGATGATCCTTGAAGAGGCAAATTACTTCGCAGCATGTTTATTTTCTTTTCTAAAATGTTCAGTTGTGCTGCGACAGTAACGGGAGACTTGTTGATAAGTTTCATTAAGATGTCTGTTCTATGTCAAATGCTTATCCGCTCCATACTCCAGCACTCCATATTAAAACTGAACTGAATTGAAACTCAACAGATTGAATTTGCAATTGCCATCAACGACAGACTCCAAAATTGTTAAAAAAATAAGCGTTCAATTAATAATGAATATTTTACATGATGAGATAGAAGCCAGTTAATAGTGTTAGTATTGGATTTTGTTCAATTAACGTCGTTTTACGATGTTGTATAAAACTATTATAAATATTGAACATTTTAATGCAGTTTTTATTTAACAGCATAGCTTATATTGGAAGCGAGATGGCGTAGTGGTAAAGTGCCTGTCTCCTGCGTAGAAGTGACTGGATTTGAATGGAACTAAATTCTGTGCATATACGCATGTTTAGCGCGTTGATTTGCACGCAAGCATAGCATGTGGTACGCTGTTTGTAGAGGCCGATGTCATGATTATGAATAACTGGCGCTTCTCACGGAGTTAAGTAAAAGACAAGCTATTAAAAAAAATACAACTCAACCAGAAAACATTTTTTCACCAAATGACGGCTAGATTATTGACAAAGAAAATGAATGGTGAAACTCTCCAATTTGTAAAATATGAGGCTTATTAATGAAAGGATGAACTAACATTTGAGGCGCACACTTCTCATCACCAATTATTATTTTTATGACTAAACACCATCAGTGAGAACAAAACTGAAAACAAGAAGCTTCAAATTAGTTACAAACAATAAAGGCATGACAACGTTTATAACTAACAAATACAATCCAACACAACAACACTATTCAACAACACAACAACACTATTCAACACAGCAACACCACCCAAAAACACAACACCATCCAACGACACAACGCCACCATCCAACAACACAGCAACACCATCCAACAACGCAACAACACTATCCAACAACACCATCCAAAACATACAACAATACCATCCAACAACAACAACAAAATCGCATTCCCAACATTACACCAACAATAGCGAAAAAGATTGGCTATATGACATTTTGTTTAGCAGCAATCCTTGTATCTTCGTTATGATCTATCACCATAGGTGAGATGATTAATTGTCACACACCACGCACGTACACCATTACGCACTCAATCAAACATATTTCAACGCCCTTGTAGTAACGTATACAATTGCATGTTTAATGCTTTTTTATATAAATGTGATTAGTGAAGTTTGCTGACAAAAAACATCTTTCATATTAAATTGGTGCTACTCAACTGCTGCTGTTTGGTTCGGATATTGTTGGCTGTTGTGTTTTTTATCACAAATCACGTGCTGTTGTTTTTGTTTTTGCCACTTTTTCTACTAGTGAGTTATTAAGAATAGATTCAAGTTGTTTCAACTGGGTGCTATAATAACAAAGTTCTCAATGTTGCAAGTTCCCAAAGTTGCAAGTTCTAAATATAAATGCATACATTTTTTATTTTAACGATTCTCGTCAATAGTATTCGTTTCTCCTCTACAATCATATTGTGATGTTATTTACCTCGTTGTCGAATGATCAAACTGATCTTCATTGCCTCATACAGCACCTTCATAATTTTCCTCAAATAATCTCCATCCTCATCATCCCATTTTTATTATCATTCTATTATTTCTTCTTAACAATCGTTTCTATCGTCATCATCAATTTCATCATCGTCATCATCAATTTCATCATCGTCATCATCAATTTCATCCTGACTCTCCTCGCCATTTATTTTTTAATCGTCATTTTCACACAAGCAGACCAAACAAAAAAACACCCACACAACAACCAACCCAACCCACACCACAACTGACCAACCACAACTGACCAACCACAACTGACCAACCACAACTGACCAACCACAACTGACCAACCACAACTGACCAACCACCCCGCTAACCCAACGCAGATGATCATGCAGTCGTGGAGCGAGACAGCATCGTTGGACGCTTGCACAGTTGCCATTGACAAGTTGAGACTTGACAAGCTGCAGAGAACCATGCCAGGTTTCATTCACGTTATTACATCAGCCACTTTATCGCCTCGCCACACCTACCACAACTTCATCGCCACATTCGCCACCATAGTCAGCGCTTCAACTTCATATCCACTACATCCAACGATGCATCACTCCAGCTACTACCTACACATCACACTCGTCACGTGATGTATTACTTTTACTTTATATTAACGCAGCGTACCATTAATTAAAATAATACAGATAAACAACAATAACTAATTGAAATAGCGCCACAAAGCTTTTCTTCCTCTTAAATAATTCATCTTATTGTTATTTCAATATGTTTAATTTATTTTAATTTACCTTATTTCTACGCTAAATAGATGAAATTATTTTACCTCATAAATGTGTGCGCCATGTTTGCATAAAAGCTAATCGCGACGTATCAATAATTGTTCATGGAATTTAAAGAATGAGACGAGACTCCGAAGCGCACTGAAAATGTGCGCGGGTACGTTCGAGGGCCGGTGTAGCTATTCTTAGAATACCCATACTGGCCCTCGAACTTAGAGTATGATGCTAGCAGCATTGCACACATAACGTTAATAATGTTTCTAATGTAACTTCAAAACTTTCAATTTGCATCAGCAGAAATTGAAAATTTTTTTTATACCCTAAAACTTTTTTCATCTTTTAGTCAACATTTGAAAAGTATTTTTTTAATTAATTGAGAAGTTTTGTCTGAAAGACTTATGCGATGTTTCAAAAAAATAAGATAAAAAGAAGGAAAATGTGAGAAGACAATACTTTTGCTATCTTGTTAACAGTTTGTTCCTCTTCTATCTATCTCAATTTCTAATGCCTTTAACTTTCATTTCAATTAAATTTTTATCTAAACATTTTCAATTTAAACTTTTTCCCAAAATATGTAATCATGAAAAATAACGCAAAAAATGCAGATAAATCTAGCATATCGTGCATAATTGATTATAGATAGGCGTGTGTGCAATCACGTAGACATGTCAAGCGAAAATCATTAGCCCGAAGCTCACTTGCCTCAGTTTTGTCTCAGACTCCTTTATTAGGTCACTGATCGTTTTATTGATCGCTATTTTCTTCTCATGTTTCCAGATTGCAAGAACTTAATTTAATTTTTTGTAGTTTTTTTAACTCTTTACATGAAAGAACATTAGTTGACTGATACCATCCTTGCGCCATAATTTTTAATATATAACATCACGCTACCTTTCTACCCTTTTATTTTGTTGAGTGAATCTGATCCGCTAGAACCAAAAGTACGAAACTTACTGGTTACGATGCAGTGGACTCCTTCTCAAATTGCTGTATTCTTTCAACATTTTTTTATTTGAAATAATTTTTTCGCAATCAATATTAACTCCTAATTGGTTAGCAGTTTTTCTAAAAAAAAATACCCTCATTAAAGTTTTAAAAAATGTTGAACGTCGTTATTATATCAGTAATTCGGCTGCAAATTTTAAAAATGAATGAAGCCATTAATTAATTAATTGATTTTTTATTTATGTAACAAAAACATATTAATAATTTTATAAAAAAAGTTGAACATTTATGGGTAATATAAAGATAGATCGAACCAGACATTCACCCGCATACAATATTTTAATATTTTTGCTCATGATGTCAATTTTTCGTCAAAACAATGAGTTTTACTGACTTTTAATCCAAGTACTGCTCACAACTGGCCTCTCCGGATCCCCACCCCTTGATACACCGCCGTTTTGCACTATTCTATATCGTTGAAAATTTATTTCTCAAAACCCTTCCAATGTTTGTATAGCGCGCAAATTTTAATGAACTGTAATCGACTAGTCTGTATTTGACATTATTCATCATTTGTGATGAAAATTTTCATTTCGTATTATTTTTCATTCTATCTTATTGATTATCTTATTTATTATGTCATCTTAGCTCGCTTAATTTTTAGGTTATAAAAATTAGATTATTGCAATATTGTTAACAAATCACAAGTCAAAATATTAAGAAAGAGTATCATTAAAAATATCGTTTAGCCGCATGAAGCCGACACGTATTAAATAAACTTTTCAAACCAACAACCAACTACGACGCAGTTTGTCGTGCTAATGAGTTCCAATGTGCTGATGGTTCATGCATAGCTGGGTATCTCAAATGTGATGGGAGCAGTCAGTGTCCGGACAGGTCTGACGAAGAGGACTGCACAGTCGCTGAACAAGGCGGTTGGTTATTTAAATGAATTAACTTAAATTAATTAAATTTATTTAGTCTATGTTTTTTAAATCAATCTGCCGGTCCTAAAATTTAAATATATTTTGGGTAACTATTCTTTAGATAGGCAATCCGTCATCTTCATCAAGTCAAATATCATGATGTCTGATCACTTAATTAGGAATAAATTGTTCATTTAATAAATTTTAACTAACTAACCAGCCTAACAATCAACCAACCAATCAACTAACTAACCAACCAACTAACCAGCCGGTCAGCCAGTCAACGAACAAACCAACCAAATAAACTGCCAACTAATCAACCAAAAAACTAATCAACAAACCAACCAACCAATTAACTAGCCAATCAACTAACCAGCCAACAAACTGACCAACCAACTAACCAAGCAATTAACCAAATAACCAACCAATCATCTAACCAACTAACCAGACAATCAACTATCTAACTATCCGACCCATACCCACTATTCAGACTACTACACCTCTTTATACACTATTTACCCTAGTCATCAATCAGAACCCTAGTCACCAACCATAATGCAATAACAAATTGTTTTTCTAACAAAATTATTACACAGGTCTCAACAGCTAAACTTCAGTTTCTCCAAAATCTAAGATTTAAATGGTTGTTGCACATGAGCAGATAATTTATAAGGCCGCTTTGAAAAGTCGCATTTATAATATTTATTAAATGTTAACCAGTAAACACTTTTTTCTAAATTTATTTTAGCGCCAAGTTTGTTATAAAAAAAACTGCATAACCGATGATAGCAGTGTATAAAAATTATTGCAATAAATATAATTCTGTGTGTCTGATAACTTTTATAAAGATCCTAATCTGTATAGACGCATACATAATCGAACTAATTAAATATCATAATTGGAAAATATTTTTCATATTCTCTGAACAGTAAAAGTAATTTGTAATGATGAAGTATCATAGAGGAAATTTTTGAAAAATGTTTTTCAAATTTTGATTCAATTTTCGACTTTCAATCCAATAATGCGACTGTCCATGCTTCACTGGTTCTGATTGTCACGCTTCATCTACGTCCCGTTTAACAATATTTGTTAGAATTTTCCATTTGTTTAAATTTTTATTTTTCCTGTTTTGAGTTTTTCTTATTTTTTTTTATTTAATAAATAAAAAACTAACCAAACTAAAGAAATGAATAAATAAGTATGGGCTGATCGTATTGATAAAAAAATCAGATTATATGATACATCTGATTACAATATTTTTAATATTGGATTATTTTGCTTCAATGGTTATTATTCTGACAATCTGCAGCCTGATTTTACATAACAGTCAATAGCAACATATCACCCAATGTTCACGTTCATCTCTGCTTCTTCCCACCTCCATGTTTCTTAATGCTACATATCTATTGCTCTCTCTCTTCTTCACTGCTCAGTTCTGCTCAGTTCTTTTAATGATCAAACACTTCTCATTGATTCACCAAACTTGTAAAATCCAATGATATATGATACTTTGGCATATGTAAGTTAATGTTTGGCGAATCAGCTTATTCGGTGGAAGCGTCCCCTGTCTCGCGCTACTTACTGTACAACGCGATGGCCTAGCTCGAATGATGTCTTTCCGAAACTTGGAAACAATCATGCTATGATAGATCTTATTTTTTATAAAATAATTTTTTAAATGATCTCAACTATCTTTTTATATTTTAGTTTCACCAACAAAAAAGTAATTTAAACTTGAAGTCTAACTAACCTGCAGTCAACAATCTCATTAATTTTCTCATGTCAGTTGCATTTGTGCTCTGCAAATTTGGATTGAGAACGCTGAAACACGAAACACCAACTATTCAACTTCATAACCGCGCACACACACTCCATTTTCGCGCCGAACATTCGCTTGGTGTGTTCCCAACGACGGCCGCCAGTAGGGCATGCATGAAAGTTTTTAATTCTTGTGAAGATATGACGACGTGACGAGATGAGCCATGCTGCGATTATTCTTCTACGAAACGTTCATTTCTAGCATCAACATCAATTCATTGCTCTACGTTGTTTTCGATATTCCATTGGAGTGATCTGGTGCTTTTTGACATAAGTGATTTTTTGAAAACTTTTCTTGACAATTGATTCTGATTAACTCTATCGAACAAAACACGTTACTCAGAACACCACATCTCAGCAGGTACAACTTTCAACCATTCATTCATCTACGTATTTCACCTACTCTTTTTATTAATTTTATCTTATATTATTCTTTTCTAAAACATCAAATTCGGTCGTTAAGCATTAGCGCCTATTTAAGGTATTAATACTTTTGACATTAATTCAAACAATCGCAAACAAACACAAACAAATACAAACAAACGCTAACTAATGTAGACAAACACAATCAAACATAAACAAACAAGAACGTAAACAAACACAAACAAATACATATAAACGTAGACGAACACAAACCAACTGAACAGTAAACCGTAGCAAGGCTGCAGAGGAATGCGACCTCAGTGTCTCCTTGCTCTGTGACGAACCTGCCGTCTGCATTCCAAAGAACTGGGTCTGTGACAACATCACTGACTGCTCGGATGGACTGGACGAGAAGCACTGTGGGTCGTACGGTGGGGACGATCATTTTTTGTTTCTAATACGATAATAATAAACCCAAACTTTTTTCAAAACGATAAAATACGCCTGAGGAAACATTCAAGAAACTTTTAAATTTTTTATATAGCATGTCACATGAATGCGATCAATCATGACACGCAATCTTCCGTAATGGCTCACACATCCACATCAGAGCACTAACAACAAAACGCTCATTCACACATCCACATCAGATGGTTCACATCAGAACACATCCACATCAGAGCACCAACATAGTTCACTCACACGTCCACATCAGAGCACCAACATGGTTCACTCACACGTCCACATCAGAGCAGCACAAACAACGCGCATGCACTGATAATTGTCCTTGCAGCGCAATAATTTCAATGATCATCATCACCATCTTGCGTTTGAGAGGAGGCCAACTTTGAACGCTCATCATTGCAGGCCAGATGGATCCCTCCCTAGCGAACAATCGTCAAATGAATCTTGAACACTCCCAACCAACAAAGGAAAACGTCGATGACGTCACTGGTGATGATAGTGATAGCAACAACATCAACAACAACTACGACGATCCTGATAATGATAACTACGACGACAGCGAATGCACGGATAGTGATTTCCATTGTTCCTCGAAGAACGAGTGCGTGTCCATGCCGTTCGTGTGCAATGGCATTCCCGAGTGCACCGATGGATCGGATGAGGTCAACTGCACTGCTGGTAAGTTGCGTGTTGCTGAAACATGCGTGCTACTGAAATAGTGTGTGCTACTGAAACGTTACGAGTCTCTGAAATGTTGCGTGTTGCTAAATTGTTGCGTGCTGAAATGCTGCATGTTGCTGAAATGTTGCGTGTTGAAATTTTGCCCCTTGAAATGTTGCTTGTTGAATTACTGCGTGTTGAAATGTTACATATCAAAAGCTGTCGTGTTGAAATTTTGCACGTTGAAATGTTCGTGTTGTTAAGTAAAATGGATTTCGTAGTCATTTGATTTTAAATATTTTTCCCAAATAATTTGTTTGTAAATTTTCAACAATGAAATGTTGATGACATGAAAAGGTTCGGCAACCTCTCTCCCTGGATGTCCCCCTCACTTCTCCGAATGTTCTGCAGACGTGAACGGCGCTGCCTGCATCACCGCTGACATGTTCTGCGATGGAAAAGTTCACTGTCCTGATGGTCTAGATGAGGTGAAGGAATATTGCTCGAAAGTTGAACAGGCCAGTTCAGGTTGGTTATTTGCATATTTTTAAGGGTTATTTGCATATTTTTAAGGGTTTTTTTGCATATTTTTAAGTTAATTATTTTTTTACTTATTTTATTTTCTTTTTATTTGACTATAATGTTCAATTTATAATTGTTTTAAATTAGGGCTATAAGTCATCATGATGCATTTGTGCATTTTATTGCTAATTTTTGAACCAGGGAAATGAAACTGTAATATATGGTATGTTGGAATGTTTGTAGGTTCGACGAATAGAAACATCTCTGTGATGGTTGGCATCATATCTGCCATTCTTCTCGTCCTCATCATCATCGTCGTGGTCGTCGTCTACATAATTCTGTCGAAGAAGCGTCACAAGCGATGCCACAGCCGACGCAGGACTCTACCACCGCCTACCATGACGAGCATTGCAACCATCTTCAACTCATCAGATGCTCACAATGGTCAGTCTCTCTTCATTTCATGCTATTCTCCTCCTTCAATTATTTTCTAAATTCATGGCAAACTAACAACTTTTTTAAGTCTATTCGCTTTTTCATTTCAACTTTGTTTATAACAACACTAATGTTGCACTGTTCGTTCATATAATATCTAGAATAAGAGGTTAGACAATATTAATCAAGGCAGTGAACATCAAATGATATCATAAGAGCTCACATCTACATAACAAAGACATTGTCAAGTTATAAAATTCTAAATGACGTTTCCATTCAGACCAGCACCAATCCAAGCAGCAACAGCAGTTAGCACAACAGCAGCAGCAGCAACAACAACCACGTAACAATATGGCCTACAACGACGAATCATTAAGATACGACCCTTCTGACAACCTACCTCCACCATACAACAAAATTATCCAGCAACAACAGCAACAACAACTTCTACTTCAGCAACAGGTAGTAGTTTGCTTAACATTCAGTTTGCTCTGGAAATGAGTTATTTAATTATTTAAACACATCATAAATATTTGCTCGTTATTATTTATTTTTCACATTTTATTTTCAAACTTCACGTTTGGAGTTTAAAGATACGTTTATACTGATACTGAGATCCTACTGTATTACGTCATTTTACGTAACTGCATATTACATCATATAACATCACACGCCTCATAGCATCACGTAACATCACATCTCCTCACATTCCAGTCTTTCACACGCGAGATTGAACTACATTGCATCACAACGCATTAGGTTACATAACCTAAACATCATTAAATAACATTAGAACATTGCATTACAACAAATAACAATCAAATTACATAACAACAAACCATCCCATCACATCACAACAAACCAACACATCACATCACTCAGGCCTCTTCCACTTCTTCGTTTGAACGTCTCGACATGGGTGCGATCGATTATGATCCAAAGTCCAAAGAACTCCCAATCAGCAACCAGACCTCTTCTCCATTTTTCTCCTCTTCTTCATCACCTCTGCATAACAAAAAAGTCGCTTCATCGGCCACAAACAACCACGGAGGGCGATCCAGGAAGAACGACAACATGGTGTCGTACCGAAGCAGTAAGTCGTCAGTGGGGGATCACATTTACGAGGAGCCTACGGGTGTTGTGTCCATGATGAAGGAGAGGAACAACGCTGCTGCTGCTGCTGCTGCTGAAGACGACGACGATGACGGCGTCGTTAGTCGGTATCCATGTGCTGATGAGGAAGATGAAGACGAAGAGGAGGATGATAATGTTCATCAAGTATTAAGTAAGATGAAACCTAATTATGTTTATATTCCAATCCAAATGTGTTTTAATGAAATTTTACGTCAGTGAACCGATTTTGAACAATCGTTAATATTTAATTGTTCACAGATTCAAGGTTCTCACCAATGCATTTGCAGTCTATTCAGAAACAGCATTTATTGCATCATCAACAGCAACAACAGGACCAGTATTACAAACCACAACAGCAACAACATCAGCAGCAGCAACAACAACAACGCAACATGCGATCGTCAGTTGTATCGCCTAATGCTGCATCAGCAACTTGCCAACGAGTTTCGCGAATCAGATTGGGAACAGCAGTCATTCAGCAACGAAACGACAACAGTTGGGTGGACAACGGTTTGTGTACAGCCAACCCATCAACCAACAATTACTTGGACAACAGAGGTCACGCTACCATGGGAAGATCTAGCCGTCGAAACAACAGCAACCAGCTGCAACACGCGTCAGTTATGTCTAGTCGAAGAAGAAGCGGGGGATTGGACGGGGTGTTCAATTCCCCTCCCACAACTCCACCTCACCACTACGCTGATCAATTCTACCCAACGTCGGACAACCACAATCAGCAACATTCTCGTTACAGAAACAACAACGGTCCGGCGGATGATGTGATGACAGCACTTAGATTGGCTTCAAAAAATTCCAGCTCTGCAGAGAGCAGCAACAACTCGAGCAACAGTGCATCTAGCAACACGAAACTGCTTCCATCCTCTGCCAGCTGTCAACAATTTCAACCAAACATTCTTCAGAACAACAACGCCGTCAGAAGAGATCCAAAGTCGACATCCTCGAAAACTTCTCAAGTGGACAGAATTCCACTCGGCATCTGTTTCTCTACAGATCAACAACAAATGTCCGAAATGTTTTCTCAGCAGTACGATCGTTACCAGCAACAACAACAGCAAATTCAACAACTGCAGCAACAAATTCAGCAGCAACATATACAACCCATCAGAAAACAAAGTACCACACCAGCTTCTTTAACTCACAACAATTCTTTCCAACAAAGGTCAAATAATTTTTCATCTAATTAATAAAATTTTCAACAATAAAATAAATTTTTAAACGTTATTTTGAACCAGATTTAATAAAATTTTATAAAAAATTTGCATCTTCGAACATAAATTCACTTATAGACAACATATCTTAGGTAGGGAATCATCCATCGGTGGTACGAGACCAGACCGAGAAACCAACAATGCAAACAAATTAAACTTCAGTCAATACAGCAATATTGACAACATCAGTAACAACATCCGCCTACAAAACTTTACACAGATTGATTGCGACAAAACAAAACTTGGATCTCCGTTTGCCAACGAGCATGTTGCACTCTCGAAATGCATGCCACAAAACATTGAACAGCCATTGAACCAGCGCTTTCATGATGATGAACAGCTCAAGTTCGCCAAACTTCTCAACCATCGATCCACCTCAGAAATTTTGTGTGGAGATGAATTTTTAAACCCAACATGTGTCTAAAATATTATATTAAATTCATTTGATTGATTGATTGGCTTGATTAACAATATAACCATAAACTAGAGTACACAGATGTCTCTCTCTCTCTTTTTCTCTCTATATATACATGTATGTATATATATATACATATATATATATATATATATATATATATATATATATATATATATATATATATATATATGTTTATGTTTGTGTGGGGAGTGTATGTATGTGTGGTGCGTGTAATACATATGTGATTATATATGAGTGTGTATAAATACATGTAAATATATATTTCTCGATGAATGTATATATAAATATACGCATATACCCATTTTCAGTAACGAAGATTTTTTGGAAAGATCAAACAAAAAAATTTTAAGAAAATATCCAGATCAGTTGAGTATCAATCAACCTGTCGACATCATGCTAACTCACTCCTGTCATAAACCACACGCCAGCTTGTGGATCTAAATCTTTATTAATCAATTTAAAAGCTTTTTGTAAAAGTCTCTCATTAATTTATTTACCATCAATATACCATCTCGCAGTTTGCATACGTGTGTGTGCGTGCGTGCGCGTGTGTGTACGCGCGCGTGCATTGCAAAAATAAAAAGAAATTAACAAGATGAAATATGTATGTAAGTAAAATAGAAGGTTTGAAATAACTTGTGAATAACGTAAAATTAAAAATTAAAGAAATTGCATTTTTTTATTATTATTTTAGCAATGTTTATTTTATGCTAGTCTTGAATTTTATTTTACCATTTGGTCAATGTTTTATAACCACAAAGATGAAAACTTTCATGTGATTTCTTCTGGCGGACTCTAATGTTATTACGATTTATTATATAGATAATTTCACACGTTATAATGATGCATGTCGACCTTGACCTTATTAACGCTTCATGTTAGATTCGGGCTGGAAATTATCGAAAATCATTCATTTTATATTTAATAATTTGCTTCTTGTACCAAAATTCACACAAACCACACACTTACACCCTCGTTCTCTCATACTACATCATACACACGCCAAAATATACCCCATACTATATATATAATATTATATATGTACTTGTTAACATATGTAAATACTTTCATTTTTGCTAGATCTTTTTGAAAATTTTGCCAATTTTTGAACGAACCGAAAGAAAACATTTCTGATGTTGGAGAAATGAGAAGGCAGTCTCATCGGAAATGTACCGTATACTGAGAGGCTGGAAGGTTCTGCAGTGAATGATGATAAGGAGTGGGTTTGGTTAGAGAGGACATTCAAATCGTAAAACTCCACTTTTAGAAACTGTGGCTCAGCCAGGAATTTTTTTGGATATAATGGTAGACGGCGCTTTCTTGTATATTCTCCATTTATTTATCGAATTTTTAAACCAATATGAAAATTTTGACCGTCATGGGTAAAGTCTGCATAAAATAATAAATCAAAATTGATATAATAAGTACACACGTATAATTTTACCTATGTTGGACTGGATAGTGGATACGTTAGCCAGTGAGAACAAACAGATATGTAACTTCTGAAATACTGAATATTATAATCCATAATAAAAGTCAATCAGCATTTTTGAATAAATGAATAGACAATATATATATATATTTATTTATATATATATATAGTTTGATAGAATTCACATAAATTGATTAATGCCAACAATTCGGTAGAATTCATACAATTCTATATATATATATATATATATATATATATATATATATATATATATATATATATATATATAATTACCAACAATCGCTTTCAGATGTAGGTATACAGCAATGCATGACCAAGGATTATAAAAATTATGGAGGGTTGTTCATAATTTCATTATATGTTCCTGTAATAATTATTAAACGGTTATAAATTATAATTATTGAAAATTTAGAATTTAATTCAATTCATTGAATGAATTAGAAATAGAGCATAACATGAATCCTCACCTGTGTACATATAAACCATCTCTACGTCCGACGCATCCATTCGTTTCGTTCATTTCTCATTAGTTTCCATTTTTTGTATAAATCTTTTTTTTCTTCATTTCATATTTTGCCATTTTAAAACTTTTATATAATATTTGTTCAATTTGCATCATCAAGACAAGAATGCAAATTTTCATTAACGTTGCTGCTGCTTTATACTAAAAGTATTTCATTGTTTTGTATAATATATATATATATATATATATATATAATATATATATATATAATGTATTTATACGTAAATTAACGATATAAATATGATTTATAGCATATACAGTAATGTGAGTGTGTGTTTGTAAATGATGATTTTATGGAAATTAGTTGTAAAAAAAACTTTAGTATGGGCCCGTAAAAAATCTTTGCAAGCATTTTTCTGTTGCCCTTCAAATTTGATCCATCCTTCTGATGGTTAAAAAAGGTTAAAAGTTAAAAGTCTATTACACTCTTCCTAGGTTCAGAGGGATCAATCTCTTTTTAAATCAGCACACATGTTTCGGTTTGTTCCTTTCATTTCTGCCTTCCAAATCGTCAACTGGTTTTTCTTTTCATCTCCATTATCGTCCGCAGTGCCACGGCCAAGCTTATAAATTATGATGTAATGAATTTGTTGTTACAGTTAAGTGGAGAGATCTTTTCTTTTTAAAGTAAACAAAATATCTTAACTAGTTAACCGTTCTAAAAATTTTGCTCGGCAAACTTGTTTTTTTGTCTTCTACCATTTTAATTCACTTTCAATCCATAAAATTTCTTCAAGACAGAAAAGATTATAATTTTGTAACCATTTTATGACTTAGTTTCATACACGTAGTTGTAATGCGTATATCTGTAAGCACACATACACACACTCATACATACGCATATGTAAATACACACACATAAGAGAGAAGTCTGGCCAAAATAATTTTTGTTTGAAATTTGTATTCTTACCCTATGCAATGCAAATTAAAAATTTGAAAATGTAAGCGTATTTCAGGCAAATAATTTCATTGCAATTTTTTATGAATATTATTACCATTTTAAAAATTTGTACTGCCCGAAATCTGTTTACTAATTAATAAAACATTACCAATGAAAATTATGATGATTCAATGTATTTGCAGGGTTCCTTATCTATTATTACGTTTTATCTCAATGTTATATTCAGTCATATTGTACTTATAAATTGAATAAAAAAACTTTAGAATTTGATTTCTTATTCAATTTTCCAGTCACTGATCATTGAAACATTGAAAAATTTTACGGCAGTCTTTATGGCTAGAACCTTTAGTCAGCTTGAAATTATGGCCCCTTTTACGAACATCGTTTGCAAACAGTAACGTAGGGTCAACAGTCAACATCGGTAGGAAGCTGACCAGGTATTATTCTATTTGACAAAATAAGGTCGGCTCTTAGACGTCTGTAGACCAGAGACGGCAACTCCAATTTCTTCAACCGGTCCTTGTATGGAAGACCTCTACAGGATGTTCTCACACACATTGCCCTTCTTTGAACTTTTTCTTAAAGATTTCATACTTGAAAACCGTAGGCTACTGTGCGACCTCACCAATGACTCACAGATCACAAAATGCTTCCTTTATAAACCTGAAAAATAACTAAAATTTTGGAAGATTTAAAATACAAAAGACATATAGTGTGTATTTGATTTGATATTTCGTTTATAATAAAAAACGTCTGCATCGTATTCGCTAAGTTTTTTATGGGATTGACCCAAGTCATATTTATATAAAGTAACCATCAGTTTTCCATAAATTTGGTTTTATTGCTCAAATAAAATTGCCTAAATTATTTGTAAATAATTAAATTCAGCAGCCGTCTTTTGCGTGGTTTATTAATTAATAATAATTAAATAAATATGGACAAGTCGGTGAATCATTTGGAGCAATTTCTGCTGTTGGCAAAGACGACGAAAGGTGCTGCTGCCGTTGAATTGGTGAAGCAGGCCCTCGAAACTCCAGGCATCTATGTTTTTGGTGAACTGCTTGATGCTCCAAACATAATAGAAGTATTTAAAATTTAATTCAATTAAATTAAAATGGTCAAGTGTTTTATTCTACTCTATTTCTAATGTGATTGATCCAGTTCTGCTGATTTTAAAAACTTATAAACATTAATGTTTTAAAAAGTTATTTGAAAAATATTAAAATTGTAAAATAGAGTTAATTAAAAAAATTCTGACAACCAAGAGTATTATATACAATAAATACATATATTATGTATGTGTATGCTTACTTCAGTAATAGCGAAACAAAATATTTACACTTTTGCAGTTAGCATCAGGTACAAACAAAATCTATTATGACTTGCTAACATTGTTTGCTTATGGAACATTGCTTGATTACAACAGTGAGTTAATCCATCCATCCTCTTCGTCCAATCGATCATTTGTTATTAATTTATCATTATAAAAATGAAATAAAAAAATATGTTGATCACTTAAAAGCATCTATTGATAAATTTGATACCCACCCTTTAGGGCCATGTATTTATTTTATATAGCAATGTTCAATAATAATATTTCTAGAGAACAGAGATAAATACCCTACTCTCTCTAAAAACCAGCTACAGAAGTTGAGACATCTGACTATTGTTTCTTTAGCTACAAAATCAAAAGTTTGTTTCATATTTAATGGCTTTTCAATGTAGATTACAAAAATTAATTTTCTGTCAAATATCTCTTTTCTGATTTTCAGTGCTTGTCATATGATGTTTTGCTGAAAGAACTGGACTTTACTAATTTAAGAGAACTGGAAGTAATATATGCTATAATATTTTCAGATTTTTGTCACTAGGCACATGTTTTTATGTTCTTAATACAAATTATAAATTTAATGCATTTTGATTGAGCAAATATACTGATAAACAAAAATGATCTTTTAGGATTTAATTATAGAGGTGATCTGTGTGGACATCGTAAGAGGTAAGTTGGACCAGAAGCAACAACAACTCTTCGTCGAATATGCATTGGGCCGAGATGTCCGACCCGAAGATGTCAAATACACCATACAGGTCTTCGATGATTGGTTGGTTCTCATAAAAATTGTTTGGAAATTTGTTTTTGAATAACCATTTTATTATGATTTGTCACCCATTTTATTATCTTTGTTTGAACATTAAGATTAAAACTAATATTTTTAAATTTTGAGTAAATTGTAAGTGAATTAATTTTGAAGACGTTTCTTAATTCTATTGCAGAATGAGTAAAATATTTATGAATTTCAGTTGCTCAGTGAGATTTAAACTAACTATTCAAATTTGTGAGATGAGTAAGAACTCGTTTGATAAGATGATCATTAAGGTCAATGATCAAAAATCGTTGAAAACTGTGGGCGATGGAGTTTGCCTTTTGGTTAGGTAAGACTTGATGCAAGTACTTAGAATTTCATATAAAGTTTTTCAGATATATCGGCAAGTTGTTGATGCTAAATATAAAAAGCATTACATGGTTAGATTATTGACGATGATATATTTATATGCCCTTCCATTTAATTTTGCAAAGAGTCTTATAAATTCATTATACTGTGTTCTGTACACACCATAGGTGTCAAGGATGTGAATCTGTTCTTCATAACATTGAAATGTTGGCTAAAGATGCAAACAATTGCAAAGATAACTACAGCAAACGGATGTCAAAAATTGAACAAGAAGTAATTTAATTTCAAACTTTTTGCTCAACCAAGAAATTTATTTTAAATAGTTGAAACTTCCTTTTCCAGCATTTTGTTGTGTAGCTTAATCATAAAATTTGAAAACTGGTACAAATAAGACATAGTAAAATTGTAGAAAAAACATATTTTTATAGAAAAAATAAAAATATTCAATCTAAACTAAAGCTTGGTTAACTTGCAGATCCTCTCAATAAAGAAGTCTTTGAAAACAATACAGCAGCAGGAAATGGAGGAACAACTAAATATGGATTTATCCAGCAGTACTGACAAGATGTCAGCTAAGAAATCTAAAAGTAAACAAGGGTGGGCAATTTTTTTTATTTCAAATTATTTCATAGTAAGATATTTTTAAAATTATAAAAGTTTGAACGCCGTTTATTTTATTTACTATTAAAACTTTTATTAATCACGATCGCAGGTCAAAATTACCTCTGAATGTTTGCGCAATAAATCAAAAGACACAACCAAAAAAAAATGAGTGAATGAATTCAGTGTGCATGATGTGAGTTGATGATAATTATATACATCTAGTATTATTGTTCATTTAAAAAAAGTTTTCTTGGACGCGTTTCCATTAATGTTTAATTTTGTCAAAACTGATCGATGCAAAACTGTCGCTTGGAAGACCATTGTTCATGCGGCACACACAAACGATGGCTAGGCAGTGCACCTAAGTTTATTGGGCTATTGTAAAAACTACAAAATGAAAGCACGTTCATTGGTGATCATATTGAACAAGATTTCATTCGAATCTTAAACAAAGCAAATTTGTGATTGTGAACTAGCTATTAAGTTCGGTGTAAAGCTTTTGGATAACATTAAATATTTATAAGCAGGCAGGTACAGCGTTAAACAAAAGTTTTAAACTATTCAGAAATCACTTTCTCAGTTTTCTAGGAGACGAGTTTGGTGCATTCGGCTTCTTTTTATTAATAAAACTGGTGGATGTCTCCAGCTTTCTACATGTTTGATGTTTATTAAAGTTCATCAATGCATGTAAAATAAATGCACAGAGCACCACAGACTTATTTCAATGCAGAATGTTAAGGCAATTTTTTAAAGTATTTTAAATGCTTGATAATAAATGGGTTTAGAATAAAATAGCATTTGTTATGTATTTGTGGAAAAATAAAGATGGCAAAATACAACTCTGTAGGTAGAGTGCGTCTGAAGATGTCCATAAATTTCCAAACAGTGCTTCACAAATAATTAATTTTCAAACGGTCGAAAGTGATTTACGTTGTAGTAGTAGTTAGAGTTAAAAAAAACTACAAGATATTTTAGTTAAGAAGTTGAACACATATATTAATAATAATTTTAAAATTACAAGTTAATACTTGCGGTTAAATTTACATGAACAATTTTTAACACGATGAACGACGTCGTATAGCAACCGTTTGCTAGCGGTTTATTAGTGTGAGCTTCATAAGGCTGAACATTTTCTCCAATTCCCTGAGACTGCAATCACCGTTGGTGCACGTCTCCTAATCAACGCGTCTAATTTTACGTGTTAAAGCAAAAAGTGATTTCTTACATATCGCAAATTTTGTTTTTGGAACCAGAAATGTTTTTCCGTTTTTAGAAATCGAAGCGGTAAAATATCGTTCAACTTTATAGTTCAGTCGTGGATATCATGATTTAGACGCATTTATAAATGAGAAATAAATCAAATAACTAACAAACCGTTAGGTATGTCGTTTAGCTAATGTTACAAAAATATTTACTTGCTATCCTTTTTGGTGTTAAATATTTTTTCAGCATTAAATTTGACAAGGGACTGCGTGAGTTTTTTGCTCTCTGCGTGCTGCGCGTTCTCATCTATTCTCAGTCGACTAGGGCACACCAACAACAACCATTGCTATAAATTTCACAGACAAATTATATGTATTAATTTTTACGTGATATTTTTTTTCAAAATTAATATTTGAAATAAAAGCCAAAAGTCAAACTGATAAAAACATCCCATACCCTGGTTTGTGGAGGAAGTCCAATTTCAGTGAAAGCATATTGCCATTGCTTAATAGCGCAATGGGACATCATCAAAGCCATGTAGGATGTAAAACTGTCGGTTAAATAATGTAGACTCAGCGACCTATCAACTAACCATACTGAACATTGTGGCTCGAAATGATTGTCTTGATAAATTATCAAAATAAGATATAACATTTTTAAGGTTCAATTAAATGTTTATCAATATACTTATTTTATAGTTTGGTTTATTGAATACCAGGCAGACTTTTGAGTATCCTTCACAAGAATCTAGTTCGAAAAATAATTTGTGATCTGTGAACTTTAAACTGTTTTTGTGATCTGGAAAAAATTTTATTAATATATATAGTGTATATATTATTTTTATGTAAATGTTTTGGCAATTAAAAAGGTTATAAATACAATCAGTTACTAATAATTTAATAGAATATCATTTTCGTATTTATCAGCGGCGCGTTTCATTCAACATTTGAACAACCAGGGCTTGTTACTCGCGAAGTTAGGCTCGCCGCTTCTTTCCCAGTATAAATGGCTCTAGCGTAGCCACCGATTGAATAATAACCACATTAGCGACAACATTACCGACTCTACATATGAAGCTGAAAGAAAATTGATTTTCGTTACTTTTTGAATTGAAAGTATGCCAATAAACCTTGCTAAAGGTAAAATAATCATTAATTTTCTACGCCATTGAACCATTAACACTTTTAGTTGTGCATCCAATTCGTCATGTATCATAAAGAGAGCAAGAGTTAAATATGAATGACTGCTACATTTTAATCTTAAAAATTAAGCTTAGCACGGTTCAATTCCTACTTATCGCTTTTCTATGCTGTCGCTATGTTTATTTCACACTGAATAGCTAAATGGAAAATTTAGCCAAGCCATATTTTTACCAGGTGCTAGTCACTCAAAATGCACAAAAATATTAATAATAATCAATGGCCGGCATGGTAATTACCATTGCAAGATAGATAAATTTCTGACGGATCAAAGCAGTTGTTGTATTTGGATGATATTGTGAGTTTTTTCAAATTTTCTACTGAGTTTATTCTGCAATCCGATACAGGTACGGAGGTATCTAAGGCAAAAATGAAGCATATGTTTTGATGTTATTCATCCTTTATATTAATTTTATACCGATCAATTTATAGCTCCACTTCAGCTGGAATCCATTGCACATTGTGTAGAACAACTTGACATCATTTGAAAGAAGACAGTTATTGGCCTTTGCGGTTAATCGGCATTACAAATTATATATCATAATATATAAAAGTATATTTTATTACATTACATCATTTACAATAAAGATTTAAACGACGCAAAATATAACAAAAACATTGTAAGTCAGCCAGCATAGAACTAAAAATAAACCTGTTCCCATTCGCTGACCGCAGACGCAGATGGTGGATCGACATCCAACTTCACATCACAAACATCTGTTCTGTTGCCTGTTTATAAACACCAAACTTCCCAATTATTTGACCTCATATTAGATTTAATGGTTTCCAGTATCACGAAAATTTCAAATTAAATTTCCCTCAATTTTTTAACTAGAATCGCTCAATTGTGCTATTTCTAGCATGGATGCATTGGTTTGGAAGCAGAGTATAAGCAAAATTTTCCGTACACAGTGAATAATATAATAAAATTAAATGAAAAACAGTTTTACTTAAAAATTTGATTAATGGATCCAAGAGTGTCAATTTTATACTGTTTTCTCCAAGATTCTTCATGTTGAAATTTCACTTTCTATTCTTTTCTTTGATAAAAATCTTAATAAACATATTAAAGTTTTTACACAAAAATTATTTGTTTTTCATAACCACATCAATTTCAAAACTGCTTAATTTTATCATAAGAAGAAAATGCCGATATGAAAAAATATGGACGTCGCCTGCAAACATGTTGGTGACATTAATGTTTTTCTATTCTATTCTTCCTACCGTAACATTTGCATCTTCTCCCAAAAAGAAGCGAAGCATATACGACTCTAATCTAACCTAATTTAAAAAGAAATAGCCCTACAATTTGTAACTGAAATTAGGGTCATGAATGTGGTACATAAAAAAAAACAAATAGCGCGCACACGTTTGGTTGTGTTCATGAAGAATTATGAAGAAAAAAAATACGATTTGTATACAATACAAACTAATTAGTAAAACAGAATTTCAATTCCTGTTTAGGGTCAGTAGATTGAGATAACACGATTTTTCTTCAAACATGTAAAAAAAACATTTAGTTTTTTTTAGGTAGTACTTTTAAATTAAAATTTTATTTTATTTAATGTTGTCCGAAACTGGAAGCAAATGCGATTAATGAATTTTCTTTTGCAAATCAGTTTGTTTATTTTATTTTTATTATTTTATTCATCAAAATATTTTATATATTTTTCATATTCATTCTTAATGAAAGTTTTATTAGTGACCTCATACGGTCAACTAAATTTCCAATTAATTATCAATTGCGAATAAAATAAAGATTATAATTTAATTTAGCTATATAGTATTTATGTTATGATAATTAAATAGAAATATAGATTTTTCGTGAAAAGTATAAATAAGCCTACCTTAACGTAAACACGTATCGTGGCTTTGTATATGTACAGCTTATCTTATAGCAAGACAACGTTGCAAGGTGAATAATGCTTGCTTATTTATAAGATGTTGCTAAGGTAGTTGCCACATAAAACTTTGTAATTTACTTTAATATTTAATTTATTTTTGCGCTATTAAATACATCGTTCAACATTGTTGAATTATTTTTAACTTTTTTGAAAATTTGCATATTCCCCACATTTGTTTTAAACCAAAGCTTTGGCGAATCTTTTAAACATTTTCGTTTTTGGAAACATTGCAGCAACTTTTAGTGGGTTGTCAAAGATAGTCAACTACCATATATATAGAATATATATTCTATATAGGCCTTATATGTCAATACGGAATGTATTGTGGAGATTGAACTTTATCACTTGAATATATCGTTGACCTTAAAGCATGCATGTCATTGCATAATCAGACACTGATACCTTTATGACTGTTGACTAATAACAAAATTTTTGATGTCAAGTCAGTGTTGCCTCTTGCTTCCAAGTAAAATTTACAATTAAAAGACTACAAAAAAGCGTAAACCCAGCTCAGAATTTCATGTAGAAAATGACCATTTTTGTTATTCTAATATTCAAAATTCAAAAATCTTTTCAAGACCCATTATCTACTCAGCAGACTACAATTTTCAAAACAATATGCGGATTGTAGCTGTTAAAGTTGTTTGTAGCGAAGCCTGACAAGAACGGAGCTGCGTACTTGATGTGTGAGATAGTAAATAATGTCGAACAGTTTGAAGCCATTGAGACCATGGGAGCAAAATGTTTTTAATGTGCGAAAAGTTTTGAGACCAGTGGCGGCGTGGCCAGGTCGTTGGCAATCTCCGAGGCTTTCGAGGTGTGTTGTCTAAATGGAGCTATTTTTACATAACAGTATAAAAGAAAAAAGTTAAAAATAAATCGATAGCCTTTAAAAAATTGACAAAATAAAAAATTATCACACAAATCGTTGAAAATTTTAAATCATTGTAATGACCGCAGTAATGGTCTACACACACGGTAAGGGCCACACGCATGGTCAGAATTATCGCTACTATCGTTGTAACAATCGCACTGTAACGCAGTGGGATATGTAATAAAATATTTTAACGGCTTTAATGACAGGTTTAAAAAAATTTTGGGGCTTATGTTCTTTTTGTATTTTCATTCTACATCTTCTTAGACAGGTTCTTGCCTTCAGATCATGTGCAAAGACATTCATCCATGGATATATATCCATATATATGCATAAGGAGATATATATGCATATATATCCATGCATTCATCCAAAAAGCAAAGAATCCTGAAAATGTTTTAAGCAGCATTGTGAAATTAGAACTAAATACCGTTTTTGAACTCTCTTGTAAAAGTTGATTGAAATTTTTTGAATTCTTTATTAATCAAACTAAGGCAATTTGCTGGCCAGTTTAAAAACATTATTTTCAAATGCGAAGTAAATCGTTGATCTTATTTTTATTCGTATTCTGAGAATATGTATTTTTTTTTTACTTTTTATAAATACCTTTTGTCTGCCAATATTTAAATTAAATTAACTTTTAAAGATTATTTTTAAAGACCGGTTAGTTCAACTTGTCGAGATACGCTCTTTCCTTTTCTACATTTTTGTTTCAAATAGCAGTTTGTTGCTGGCCGGCATTCAACAAAAGAAGAAACAAAAAAGAAAAAAAACAAAACAAATTATTTCAAACTTTAATCTTTCATCATAATGTCGGGCAATAATTTTGAAGGTGCAAGTTGGAAAAATAACAGTAGCAGAGGAAATTGGTCTGGCAATAATAATAATAGAAATAATAATAGATGGAAAGGAGGTTTCAGAGGGGGTGCAAATCGTAGGAGGGGATCTTACAACGGGGGGTACCACAACAACAATTATAATAATAATAGCAGCAACAATTATAATTATAATATTAATAATGCTAATTATAGTAATAGTTACAATAGATGGAAAACAAATTCTGGTTTGCATTTTTGATTTTTTAGATAGAAAAAATAAAATTAAAGTTAGGAGTTAAGCATTAAAAAATTTGCTCTATTTTAATTGTTCATGCTTTTAAAAAAAATGTAAAATATGTAAAATGTAAATAAAATTTATTTAGTAAATAAATTTATAACACAATCCTGTTATTTATATTAACACAAACATGGTGTTAGTATTATGTTCAATAAATAATGCTCTTAACTAAACCAAAATTAAATTTTAAACGTAGCCAGTCATTGCCAGCAGAGTGATACTTCATCACAAAGTAATACATCATATTTGCCCCCTCCTGAATTCAGTGGCAGTACAAAAAAATCTTATAATGGTAATAATGGAATGGTACAGACGACGTTATTTGATGTTCCTTCACCATATGCTGGCTGGAAAATATTCATGACTGATGAAGGTTTGCTTCTCTCTCTTCATTCCACAAAAACAATCATTCAAATTTGAAATAATGAATGATTAAGATAATCTTTTCTGGTAATCATGTTGTAGGAAAATATATATCCATGAAAAACAAAAATCAAAAATTTTTATTTTGAAATCTCAAAACTTATTATTTTAATAAAAATGTTTTCTAGTATATTCAGCAACGTCAGAGGTGACAAATAAAATTGAGACTTTCTTGAAATATGTCAGAAAGAATAAACATCTCTGGAATTTGGTTAAATGTTTTTTTTATACTGTTATGTAAATAAGTGCTGCAATTCATCAAAATAAAGATTTTTTAATTTTATTTCAATAGATAAAACTATTATTATTAACTCTTATCAACATTTTTACTTTAGCCGTCCATAGAAGATACAGGTTGTATGGCAATTGATTTTAGACATCTGTGTTTGGATAAAGGTTACATTATTTATAAAAACAATTTTTTTAAATCTAGAACGTTTGTGTCTATGTAATAATTAATAAATGCATACACTCAGACATGGAGAAGGACTTGGAAGCCCTGCAGACCGACCTGGTTAACAATCCAGAATTATTTCTCAACTGCTTTTGTGTGGCAGCTTATCAGGTTTGTTTTTAATCCCATCCCGATATTAATCTCAAAATGTGGAGCTACACTGTTTACAACCAGCTCTAGTTGTTAATAATGATCAAAATTAATTTATTTTGTTTGGATGCAGTTTCATTAAGATGTTAGGTTACTATAAATTATCCAACAAAAACTCTATAAAAATTGGTAAAGTTTTTAGATCACAATAACACCTAATATGTTTGTATTTATTTGTTTATTTATTTATTTAAAACTTTAAAAAGTTATGTAAAACATAAAGTTTTTCTTAGACAGCTTGGCAGTAGATTGACTGTAAGACATTTCATTCAATTGTTGAATTAAACAATTGTATTAACAGTAAAAGTAAACAATTGTGTAAATGGTTTATTTGGGTGGTGGCACCTGATCTTGTTGCGAATAGAAAGAGCTTATCATATGCAATGTGTATGATGCATGGTTTTCACACGTATTCATATACGCTATGTGTGTTTGTCGTTGAAACCTCTGAAGCAAGCGCAAAATAGAGAGTAACTTTTAACTTTTTTGTTATATTTTATAGTTTTTTGATATTTTTGTTTCTTTGTTGTTTTCAGCTTATCAGCATTTCAGTGCAAGGAGGCTATCTTTCCATACAACCTTTAGTTATCAAAATAATAATTTTTTTTCTTATTTCACTTGTTTTAGTTTTGACCTCTAAAAATTCAAATCATGTCGATCATCTTTATTTCCATCAAAAAGGAGCGCATCTCCTACATTTTCATTGATGAACGACTAACTATTTTATATCCAGTGTTAGCTGAGTTTTCTCCTGATCTCGACGTGTTCATTGCATTCTAATTATTATATATATATATATGTAATGAATCGTTAGTTTTTTTTTATTGCAAATCTCACATGTAGGTGGATTAGTTGAAGATTCAGGAATGAGTAAACAACGTTATTGTCCAAGATGGCAAAATGAATGGAATAAAATATTAAATTTTCTAAAATAAAACATGCCCATAACAGGTATAAAAAAGACAAAAATGACGGCCTATCTCAAACTTCATACTATTACAAATAGATTAAAAACAGGACACTCAGCAATTATTTTATTTTATTTGACCTGAAAATAAAACAAAACAGCTCATCCACGAGGAGCTGGGGCCGAACAGTTTGTTTTGTGAAGGCATGCTTCCGAACACCATTTTCCGATTGTACTGCAGAATCATCAACTTCGAGATGACCACTCCACTGAGGAACGTCAAAGCCAACTATTATGGTGTCTGAAATCATTCAAACTCGTTTTTTTTATTTAGCATATTCTATTATCACAATTGACATATCTTGGCTTTAACTTGTTTCTACATGTTCAATAAAAATTTTAACTAAAATGTAAGTTAATTTTATAAGTTTTTTTTCTTTGTTATGAAACTTTGTCAAATGTGGAACTGCTTTCAGTTTGTTCTGTACTTATAATTAAACTTGTACTATCCCCATTATGCACACACGCTTAAGCACCGTATCATACCTGCATGGCGTATGATAGTCTTTGAGTTTGGAGCTGACAGTGTTCGAGGCAGGCCATCGGCGTAAAAACAGCGCGGGACTTGGCACTGAGCTAACTCGCTGACCTAATTATTGATATGTTATATATTTAATAGTAGTGAATAATTGTGAAGGTCAGTTGATTGGTTGACAGGGAAGTTTGTATCACTGAAGGGTACAGTCGTGAGGGTGGCTTGCACGAAACCTCAGTGCGTTCAGATGGCTTACCAATGTAACTTTTGCTCGCATATTTTTGTGAGTATTTCATTTCTGATCTCATTACTGTGTATTAATGCCGGTTGGCATCTCATTTGCATGATTTTTAATGTGTGTATTGCGTATGAAACATAAAAGTCCGAAGCTCTTGCGAATGTGCTGATGTGAATGTTTTTTTGGCATTTAATGTTTGATAAAGTTTTCAACCTTTCGTTATTTTTAGGCTGCCAAATGGAAAAATGGCAAATATGCTGTTCCTAACAAGGTTCCTGATTATTATTATTATCTGTCGTCAATTTAAAATCATTATTTGTGAACTCAATTAGAAGCAGCTTGTTGTGAATAATTGTACATTAATTAACTGCAGTGTCCCATGTCTGAATGCAGAAGCAGAACATTTGTGCCACTGAGATGCCACCCACTGACTTGTACCGTGGACTATCAAACCATCAGGTAACTAACTTATCTAAATTATTTTCATCAATTTTCAACTGTTGTTATCAGTTTACACCAATTTGTTATTTGTTTCTACCGTTTTCATAACTCAATACGCTCATGTATTCTGATAAGAAAAAGTTAAAACTCATGAAAGCTGTCAGAATTTGAACCATGTTATCATCTAAATAGTAATAAAACGTAACTAAATGTTGAAGGTTGCAGGAACAAATGGATGATGAGAACAGAGAGCCGGGTAGGATACCGAGAACAATCGACTGTGAACTTGCTCAAGACTTAGGTCTCCTCATAAATTATCTTCATTCATCCATCATACCTTTATTTGTATTAAATTATTTTTCAATATTACCAAATAACTCTGCCATTGCTACATGTTAGTGTAGAACTGAATATTTTTTTGAAAATTTTGAGCTTAGTTGACACGTGTGTGCCTGGCGACATAGTCACTCTATGTGGAATCATCAAGGCCACTGAATCAAATGAAGGTTAATTATTATTATCTGATTGTCAAATCTTTTTATTACACTGGTCTACATATGAAAAACAATTTGCTGACTTGAGTATTTTTGATGATAGAGTGACAGATGTGAATGGCATCAAAGGGTATTTCGGTTTCATCGTAGGTAGCCAAACGGCAACCCCCGAAAATATCGTCTAAACGTGTGTTGTTGTCTACATATGAAAAAAATTTTGCTGATTTGAGTACTTTTGATGATATTATATATTTGATTTATACTGATTCCATATTTAAAATCAAAAATTAAGTTAGAAAATTGACAACGTTAGAGAAAAGAAAATTCAGAGATGATCTAATTTAGGTGTACAAATTTGTAAGTGGCACAGATGTAATAAACTGGCATAATGAACCGATATTTGTGTTTGACCCAAGAACAAGAGGACATAATAAAAGATTACGAATAGAAAAAGTAAAAAAAGAAAACTGCCGAAAAAAGTTTTTTTTTTTACAAATTGTATAGTCAACAATTTGAATAACTTATCTCAGGAAGCAATTGATGCAAAAGATTTGAATATTTTTAAAAACTGTATAGATTCAATTATTGGATGAATAATTTAAAGCTGTTACAGTCACGTTACTACTGTAACCTGACTCAATGCACACAAATGACAATTCTTTTATTAAGCTCCCAAGCAAATTAACATTGATATAAATGCTTATCTAGGGTTGACTCCCATAAAACAAGAAATAACATAGTAAGTAATCAAAAAAAATAAAAAAAACACAATAACATAAATGAGTAAAATAATTGTCTTTTAAATTCTTCAATGTTCTTAAATTTTCATGAATAAACTTAGAAATAAAACATCGATACATTTAAACTTAAAAAATGAATAAAAATAAGAATAAAATATTAATATATTTAACTTAAACAATTTAAAAATGTTCTCAACTTCTTTTTAAATTCTGTTAGATTATTAATTGATCTTAAATATTGTGGCAGATTATTCCATTTATAAGGTGCATAATAACAAAATTTCCTGGATGTTATTTTATGTTATGTTATTTTTCATGATAAATCAATTAACTCTTGTGATTGTTATAAATTTTAAAATTTTAACTGGATAATATCAATACAATGTAAAAACATACAAAAAATAAAATTTAAGTATAGTTTCATTTATTTATTTCTTCTATAAAACGAATCTGGCCACTGAAAAAAAAATGAAATTCATTTAATTGGAAGAAATTTTCTCTTTTGATTTTCTTGAATATTTTTTAACGCTATAAACACTAATTATTATTATTGATTTCAAAACGATTGTGTGTATGTTATTGAAATTGAAACAGAGGCATCTTACAAGCAGCGTGATAACTGTTTGTTCCTCATGTATCTTGAAGTCAACAGCATCACTGGCACTAATTCATCATCATCTTTTTCATCATCATCGTCATTCAACAATGCCAACAACTGCCTGACTGATGATTTGTCACATAGCGACGCAAATGTAAGTCTCTGCTTGCATTTGTTTATTTGCATTCAGCTTTGTTCCTTTTAGCACAATGATATAAATTTTAAATAGTTTTTGGTTTTTAGATGAAATGACATTGACGATATTGGACTCAATGGTTTGAGCAATATCAGATCAGAAGCTTTGTGCTTACTTGGTTATTTCTTAGTTTCTCGGGTTAGATTGGAGTCTCATTAAAATTTTGTACTCTAAATTTTGCACAAGATGCTGTGGTGGTAATATGGATAATATCTCTTACTTATGTTTCTAATCGTAAAAAATTCTTGAAAATAATGTCTAGCATATGGTGAGCTACTTCTGTATGTTTTGTAGAAATGGATATTTTTAATAGATTGTGTTAGCACCACTTTTGATTACATTTCCTTTCTAACGGGGCATAACCTGCCCGTTTGATTAAAAATATCCGACTAACACCTCAACAAACATATTCCGGGTAAAAATTCCCGACTCCCAACTCCGGCTGCCGAGGCCAAAAAAAAATTAAAAATTAGTCAACTTTTGCATCATAATCTTTACTTGAATATAACTACTAAATAAAAAATACTTTAAAAAATACTTAAAATCAGTCAATGTAATTTTTTTTAATAAATTACTTTCATAATTATGTTTCAAAACATACCAAAAGGAAGTTATGTAATTTTATTCACATTATTTTCAGTATTAAAGGTAATTGCATATCGCACCGCACATATTTTTTTTCTTCAAAACACAATTTTAAAAGACATTTGGAAATAGAAAAATTTTTAAATTTAAAAAAACTTTCCTGAGTTGGATGAAAAATATTCCAGACTTCAAGATATTCTAACTCCGGCAAAAATCTCCGACTCCTACCAACTCGGACACTTGCTGATGAGCAAAGTTGACTAAAAAATGTTTATTTTGATATTTCATATAACAAATGTTAGATATGTAGCCAGTGAAAGTGCCACACGTTCAACTCATTCAGGTCGACCAGTCTGCAACGAACAAGATTACAATGGAGTTCACACTTAAGGAACTCTACGCTATCAAGGAGATTCACTCTGACGAGAATTTGTTCAAACTTATTGTCGGGTTAGCGTTAATGGGATAATGGTGATGATGATGGTGGTGCTGATAGTCATGGTGGTAATGATGATGATGTTGATTGTGTAGGTGATTAAATTTTGATATTATATTAGCATCTAAATATTTTAAGTTTAGGACATTAAAGTATAAAACGAAACTGCCAGTTGAGTATTTGAGTACAAATATATTATTGCAACGTTCGGCACTCACTTTTTTTGAGTTGTGCTTAAATGGCTTTCTCTTGCGAAATGGCCTAGCGCAACGCCGCAATTTATTGAAGTCACCACCTTGCTAGTCATTCTTCTTTACCGTTTATTCACTTACGTAAAATGAAACTGGAATGACGCAGAATATTTTTGCCTGTCAACCTCTTCCAACTAAATAACTAACTACGTAGTTTGCATGCGTTTTTATTATAGCGTAGCTCTTCATTAAATGTATGACATAGTGTGTGTGTGTGTGTGTGTGTGTGTGTGTGTGTGTGTGTGTGTGTGTGTGTGTGTGTGTGTGTGTGTGTGTGTGTGGTGTGAGTGTGTAACAAACTTATATATGTTGAATTCCATTCAAATAATATTGAGATGCTGGATTGGGTGGTCGAAGGATGAGTCGATTTGCTAACGTACTCACTTGAACGTGTTCATGGAATTCACATATTTTCGTGTTTTCTTATCTGTTTATGAGCTTAGCTCACCTGTGTATTGAAAATAGTGATTGAATTCATTTATTTCTCGTTTATTTGTTCACTTGTTAATGTTCGATAGAAGGTTATTTGTTGCCTTTTATTTTTCCTTCTCTTAACAGATCTCTATGTCCCACCATATATGGACACGAGGTTGGCTCTGCTTCATCATTTGGATTTGTTTTTATCTGGCGCTCAACAGTTTTCAACAATGATGATTAATTAATTAATTAATTAATAAATAAATGAATGGATTAATAAAAAAATTAATTAATTGATGTTTTGAAAAGATGGTAAAGGCAGGATTGATATTGGCTCTGTTTGGTGGAACGCCGAATACTTTTGAGGAGAAGGTTGCTTCAATATCTCACGTCGTCGTATTTTACATTAATAATAAGAACAACATCTCAATAACATGATCTGTTGGAATGGGATTTGATTGAATTGTTGTTATAATGTTTAATTGAGAGGTTTGTTGATTGAATTGTTGTTATAATGTTTAATTGAGAGGTTTGTTGATTGAATTGTTGTTATAATGTTTAATTGAGGGGTTTGTTGATTGAATTGTTGTTATAATGTTTAATTGAGGGGTTTGTTGATTGAATTGTTGTTATAAAGTTTAATTGAGGGGTTTGTTGATTGAATTGTTGTTATAATGTTTAATTGAGTGGTTTGTTGATTGAATTGTTGTTATAAAGTTTAATTGAGGGGTTTGTTGATCGTTTCAGGAAGCCACACCTGTCAGGTCTGATATCCACATCTTAATGGTTGGCGACCCAGGCCTGGGTAAAAGCCAGGTTACTGTTTTTTCAAATTGACACATTCAAATTTTCCATTTTAATTGCTTCCAGTAAAAAGCTTTTGATATGAAACTTACTTTTGCCGAATGGCATTTGATACTTTGCAGATGTTACAAGCAGTTTCCAACCTGTCACCTCGAAGTGTTTACGTCTGTGCCAACACAACTACAACATCAGGCCTCACTGTTAGCTACTGTTACTTTGATTCACTATATTCTCTCGATAATGATTTTAATTTCATTTCCAAAAACTGATAAAATGATTAGTAAAAATTATCTAATAAAAAAAACTCTCTATAATAAAAAACGCCTGCCCGTTGATCACGTGACAGGTGACACTGACAAAGGAGAGTGGGGGAGGGGGGGATAACGTTCTGGAGGCGGGTGCGCTGGTGCTGGCTGATCAGGGCTGCTGCTGCATTGATGAGTTTGATAAGATGAACAGCAACAACCATTACGCCCTTCTTGAGGCCATGGTCAGCTGTGTTGTTTCAGAGATGCACTCTATTATTATTATTATTATTATTTTTATTGTTATTATTGTTATTATCATTATATTGACATTTTAGAATGGTGCATCATGCTTTTAAACACTTGTTTTATGCTGACACCGATCCAACATGACATAGCCCTCCATCAAATCATAAAAGTGTATTTACACATATAATTTTATTAGTATTATAAGATGTCTGATCTTGATTTTAAATTTCAACATGTAGGAGCAGCAGACAATAAGCATTGCCAAGGCTGGCATTGTTTGCAGGTTTGTTCGTTCGTTCATTCATGTATATGTATATGTCTCACGCAGTATATGTACTTCTAGAGTGTTTAGTTTATTAATCGTAAAATACATGAATCGATTGCATTGGATCGATGCAATAACTGGTTGTACATATGGAGCAGAGAAAGGAAAAACGTGGCCAGAAAATTCGTGTGCATGTTCATTATGGCTTAACAGGAGAAGTCGAATTGAGAAACACTGCACTGCATGTATAATAAATAAGCTGCAAATTGCGATTTTAAGTTGGTACGCACGCTTAATTAACTTCCGTCATATTTGTAGTGGTTATTCACTAGCTACATCTTTTTTATTTTCGCTGGACCAGTTTGCCAACGCGCACCTCCATAATCGCCGCTGCCAATCCAGTTGGCGGACATTACAATAAAGCTAAAACTGTTTCTGAAAATTTGAGGTTATTGAATTTTTTTTCGTTAAACCAGAAGATAAAACTAATATTAGATTTTAACTTAATTTTTTTTAAACTCTGTTAATTGAATATTTTTAGAATGAACAGTGCATTGCTGTCGAGATTTGATTTAGTTTTCATTCTCCTTGACAGGCCTGATGAGGTTATGTAAATTTTCGAATATTTCAAAATTAACCATTCAACTTATTGTCTTCCACCGCTTTTTGCGCCCTGCCTTCCGAATCAAGTTGATATATTTCCATACCCACTACAAGTTGTTTAACGAAATGTATGCTATCTTGCTTGAAGAAATAGATAGCATTGTACTCTGGTGTAACCTAATGTTCTGGTTTCTATTACAAATAAAATAAAAAATGCAAAGAAAGATTTAGTTTGGAATTTGATCCTTTTATTATAAAATATGCATTCCAATTTTTTTTTCTATTGAACGACTTAACGTTTATTTATTAGTTGTTTAAATCTTGGTCAATCGTTACTTTCAAATCATGCGTCAGTACATTTCGAATTGCCTTCCTTGGGATGTAAATTTCCTCCTGAAGGCTGCGTTGGAAGACACCGGTCTATCAAATCAATCGATCAAATAATCAGCCAACCGGTCACTCAATCATTTACTGAACAGTATATTCGTGCATTCCTAGATAATGGACAGCAGGTTGTCTGATCACGTGATGTCATTGCATGGAGGTGCTGGCAGCGGTAGTAGGTTGGTCGTTGGTCGTTTTTTTGGAAAAATACTGCAATAATTTTTCATTCAACGCCATTCCTCATCAGTTTATTTTAGTTTTGCTGTTCGTGAAATATACTTAATATTTTAACAAATGTATGAATTTAAATTTAAAGAAATACCTATAAAAGTGGGGAAGTAATTTTTTTAATTTTTATTATCAGTTCTTGCACCAGCACTCCGTCATCGAAACTTTCCAAAGTAACCATCATACATTTTTTTTCATTTGAATGCGTTGCTACATACATATTGACCTAATTTGTATCGTTGTTAACTGTTGTACTGGACTTGGTCTGGCGAGAATTGAATTGATTTCAGAACATCGCCGTCGATTGTTGACGGCTCTTTAGATGTTTCTTTGAGACGTCGTAACTCCGTGAACTGAATTTTTTTTATATATCCACTTCAGGCATTCAGTTTTTTTTATCCGACGTTTTAAGTAAGCACCAGATTACTATGGATGTAAAATCTCATTCAATTTCTATTTCTAACTTTGGCAACTGGATAACTTTGTTCTCATTGATAGATTGGAACACTTCCAAGTAAGCAATTTTCTACACGGAGAACTTATTTGTGTACTGCACTTTTTGGCATACGGAGCTAATGCAGTACATCTCTAAAGTAACGTAAAATTTTATCAAAACTCGATAAACCAGAAAGCAGCCGGGCACCCAAGTTTAAAACAGGCTGAAAAGCATCTAAAAGGATGGAACCTGATGCTGAATTTTGACAACTAGAGTTCCATCTGTCAAGCATTGTTTTCAATAGCCTATATTGAAATTGTACTGACATCACATCCAATAGTGCAAGCGTTATAGTGTTTCGCGAGTCTACAGGATCACGGATCACGACTTCATTGCTCTTTCTTTCTTGTGTGAAAACATGGTGATGACGACGGTGGAGGTGATTATGATGATGACGATGATGAAATGGTGATAGTGATTCATAGTGATGAAATGTCGTTAACAGCTGTCTGGTATGATCAGCAAACATGGACGTTCTGGCGACGAAATGGATCGGACACAATCATTGGAGGAGCGACTGAAGTTAGGATTGGAGGAATCCATTGATCCCATTCCTCCACTCCTTCTTCGAAAAGTTACTATCTTTTTATTCTTTTTCTCTGATCTGATCATTTATGATACTCTTATTAATTTTCTGTAACTTCAACTTACAATAAAAACTTACAAAAATGTATTATCAGCATTGTCTCGTTATCAATTCAGTTATCATCACTTATTCTTATTTCCTCTTAAACAATTTAACTCTAATAGTTATCTTTAGTGTCCATTTAATTGTAATTAATTAAATAATTTAAATAATTTATTCATTTATTATTTAATTCAGTACATAGGATACTCCAAGATCTACGTTCAACCAACTCTATCACAGGGAGCCGTTAAGATTCTTCAGGTTATTTTATAAAAATTCACTGATGTCTCAAGAGTAACGACAGAAGTATTATTATGATAATTTACATGACGCCTTTAGGCTGAATTTTCGAGAAACTAAATGGATTATTCGCTTATTTAAAAAGAAATTAGTTTAATTTAAATTTTAACGAAATAATGAAAACTGTTCAGTTTATGTTCTATTATTATTATTATTATTATTATTATTATTATTATTATTATTATTATTATTGTTATTATTATTTATTATGTATGTACCTGCAAGAGAGTTGGCCAACTTGTGCAAACTCACTGTTTTTAAACATAATTTACGTTTTTACTGGTTTTATTTAGTTTTTAAAATAGGTTCGTTTGGCAGGGATATTGTGATTTTATCTTTAATTGGCTGCGTTGTAGTTTTGTAGTTTTAATTTGAAAAATATCCTAATTTTAATTCTAAAATTAATATAGCTAATAGTGATGATAATAAAATTTTATCGTCTTGTTGCCGTAAAATCTGCAAGGCGAGAAAAGGTATTAAAATGCATCAACGTTTAAACAAAATTTTATAAAAGATATTGCATTATTGTTGTTATTATTGTTATAAATAATTGTTGGAATGATAATGCAAAGGAGTTTTACATGGACCTGAGGAGGAGACACCACAGCGCCGATTCCACTCCCATCACGACGCGACAAATCGAATCGCTCATCAGACTCACGGAGGTTTCCTACATATTTTTTTCCTTAGATTTCTGATTCGTTAATAACAACGCATCTGGATAAACGCCGTCGTTCATGTGTTAAATTGAAAAACAACAGGCAAGGGCTCGAGTCGAATTGAGGCTGGAGGCGACGGAGCAAGACGCCATTGACGTCGTCGAAATTATGAAGTACAGGTTCAGAAACAATTTCTAACTTACATGATTTTCACAAAATATTTTCAATAATTGGGACGAACAAGTTGACTCAAACTCAGTGCTTTTCTATCAGGCATTCCTGGGTTGAGATGATCTATAAAGCTGTTACATAACAAAGAGCTATCATGTGCGTCTTAGTGTGCGATTGTTGATTGTAAGTATTAACGCACTTGCGCAGAGCACTCATTAACATATGTGTAATAGTGCGTCCTGAGGCATCAGTATGAAACGTTCGCTGCTCATAGAAATTTCAAAATCCACATACATATATGCGTTTACAACCATCCATAGAACGTTATGCATTTGAATATTTTTCAGCCTCCATTGTTGAAGAATAAATATTAAATATATAGATCAATTGATTGTAATTGAGTTATCCGGGTTGATGGATTGATATGATTGATTGACTGATTGATTGGTTGGTTGGTTGGTTGGTTGGTTGGTTTATTGATTGATTAATTGATTGATTGATTGATTGATTGATTGATTGATTAATGATATGATTGAAGCTTATTTTCTTACGCATGATACAGTATGATCGATACGTACTCTGATGAATTTGGCATGTTGGATTTTCAACGTTCACAACATGGCTCTGGCACTAGTTCTAAATCTCAAGTTTGTTCTTTGTAAAATATTTGCTACTTTTTTTATTTCTCTGTTTAACTGTGTTAAAAAATGAATATAACTGCATTGATACCTGGGTAAATTGAGAAGAAACAGTAATTGTTTTTGATGGAAGGTGTTACAATGCGGTATTTTAAATTTTTCATCATATTTATGATTAATCATTATTTCATTCTTGATTTCAAATTTATTTATTAATACAAAAATAAGGATTTCATCGCTAAAAAAACTTTTAGCAAGTTTACAGGTAAAACTACAGTTAAACAATTATAAAGCTGCACTAGTTTAACTGAAGCTATTTTACATTATAATTGTTTGTACTGTTTGAACAGGCCAAGAAGTTCATAACATTACTTCAAAATGTGTCCAAAGTACGTGGGAACGAGTGCCTCTTCGACGTGCGTGAGATGAAGGACCTTATGAAGGTCACCTTACAGTAATCTTCTAATCTTATATTGCTGTTTGGCAAATTTTAATGTGTTACACTATCTTTTCTCATAAAAACGTTTATATATATTTATATATATATATATATATATATATGTATATATATATATATGTATATATATATGTATATATATATGTATATATATATATATATGTGTGTGTGTGTGTGTGTGTGTGTGTGTGTGTGTGTGTGGTTTAGTATGTGTACAGCTCGATTAAATGAAAGAAAAACAATCTAATTCAGACTGGTGGAATTCGAGTTAGGATTTTGAGACCTTCATCACATCTCTCAACGACCAAGGTTTCCTTCTGAAAAAAGGCCCAAAACTCTACCAACTTCAAACCACCGATTTTTAATTGTATTTTACGAGCCATTTAGAAAAAAAAACGGTCGTACTACATACATTCAGTTAGTAAGTGCAATGTAAATATTACCGTGAAGTGGGTGAATGTTTCTTCCGTTATTGAACAAACTATTAAATAACCACATTTTTGTAATTAGATCAAATCGTTAGTTAAGTCGGAGATTTATGACGGACAGTAACTCGGAGTCAAAATTTTTTTATGGGCCGGAATCAGATACTTTTCATCCGACAAGATATTAAAAATGTTTGGTCGACGTGGACTTCTTCTGATTGCAACTCGAGGGACTCGGTCAAAAGCTTTCCCTAGGTCTACAAAAACGTGAGGTACATCTCTGTAGTTGCCGGGTACAGGTACAACAGAATTGCATCGATGGTATTGCCGGGTGATGTGAATTGCATCGATGGTAGATTTTCCGGTCATAAAACCAAATTGATAATAATCGATTTTGATGCATGATATCGACTTCTCCGACGATTTTCAGAAGTCATTCTAACAGATGAATACCACAATATGACGGAAAATTCGAGAGAACACCTTTACCCTTGTAAAACGGTACTGTTGTACTTGAGTTCCATTCAGTTAGCATTGAACAATTCTTCCAAATTTTCGGAAATGTTTGTAATAGTCGCCGGATATTCTGATAATATCGCTTGTTAGCCTAAATGCCGTTAACATTGAAAGAAAAAAAATTATACATATTAAATTATAATTTCTTCATCGAATTTTGTAAACACTGTTGTTGACAAATATTTTTTTGTTTTGTTTCATTGTTCTATGACATAACCTAATATTCTAAAGTGTTATAACGGCTGGAGTGGTTGAATTACGCTATATAATTATTTATTGTTATATTTGTTATCTTGGCTATTTGTCATTGATTGTAAATTAAAGAATTCCAATAAAAGATTTGGAAATAATTTAAATTTTTAGTAAATAATCAAACAAATTCATTATTATTTCATCATGCAAGTGTTATGTATATGATATATAATTACCGGTCTGCGGTTGTTTGCAGGAGCTATCACAAATTTTTCCATTTCAAAGACAGTTTCTAATGTAGCTAGCATCACGAAACTCCAACTTCACTGCAAAAGACATTAATGCCATAAGTAACAAGAGAGTAGCTAAGCCATTTTATTTGAAGAAATATTAAAGTAGGTAGTAGTAAAAACCAAAAATAGAGCTAATAGTAGTGAAAAAATTTAGATTAATTCAGTTTTTATTCAAATAAAACGTAAACACGCTGGAGCGTTTCTTATCTATGAAACTCAAAAGTTATAAAAGTAATCAGCATAGTGTAGATGCACCAGTTTTTTACAATGAAATTAATCATTTAAGAAACTGAGAGCGGAGCTCAAAACTGTTGCTTTTTGTTTGGGACTGTCGTTTCCGTCTATCTCAGTGTATTCCAAAGTGGGGCGATTTTATTGTTAAAAAGCAACATATATAATGATTAAGATATATGTATAACATGTGCCGTATAAACACGTGCATCATCGATGATCTGGTAGAAGTTTTTTTAACGAAAATAATTTTTCAAATGTATATTCAAAGTTTTTTTTTTTTCTAAAAACGTTTTAGAATTTCTGAATTTTGGATGGATTACATATTAAATTCATCCTATCTTTCCACCATAATAATATTATATGTACATATGTATGCTTATACGGCACATGTTATACATATATCTTAATCATTATATATGTTGCTTTTTAACAATAAAACCGCCCCACTTTGGGATACACTGAGATAGACGGAAACGACTGTCCCAAACAAAAAGCAACAGTTTTGTGCTCCGCTCTTAGTTTCTTAAATGATTAATTTCATTGTAGAAAACTGGTGCATCTACACTATGCTGATTACGTTTATAACTTTTGAGTTTCATAGATAAGAAACGCTCCAGCGTGTTTACGTTTTATTTGAATAAAAACTGAATTAATCTAAATTTTCTCACTACTATTAGCTCTATTTTTGGTTTTTAAAAGTTAAAAACATTTTCAAATATAAACCGCCATACTTCGTAAGTTGTATTTAAATTCTGTACACTGCCGCGTAATTCAAACTAAAGACTGAATCAGTTAAGGCTATTAATAATTTTCAACGATTAAGATTTTATTCTTAGAAAAGGCTTTTAACATCTATCAAAGTCAAAAAATATGCTTTTAATTTTATATTTCTAAAAATTTTTGTAAATCAGCTACAACATTATTAAATTATGGTAAGTCAAATATTTTGAATTTGTTGGACAGGCTTTATATTTTCTACACATCAACAATCTTCATCAAATAAGCACAATTCTGTAAATGAAAAATAATATTTATTAATTGTATTAATGTATAATGCTCAATGTTATACTAATAATATTAATAATAATATTAAAAATATCGCAAAACCATAGGCTAAACTAGGTTTAACAAATATAAAAATGAGTTCAGGACGACCCATTCGGTTGATGTTTGTTAGGTCAGACATGTTTCATGAAACAACATTTTTTAAAACAAAGCTACATTTTCAGCATAAAATTATAATCAGCATTTTAGGATCGAATTCCCAACTAATTAGCGAACAGGTAACCGTAGCTGTGATGTTTTCAACACGTTTGAGTTTCAAGTCCGAATGACAAATAAAGAAAATTGCAAATTTAAAATGAAGGATTATAAGCATATATTTTAGTCTATCAACGACTTACAAATATACCTAAAACTTTGACACAAAATCAAAAGCGGCTTCACCAATTTATATACTTTAGTTCTAACCGTTATTATTGCAGCACACTCCTTTAGCTGCACAAACGCCATCGTATTTTCCACATTTCTTTCCAATTAAGACACATGGAGAGGGTATCATATTTTCAACCTTGCAATCAGCAGTTAAGCTCCTGTTTCTGAAGCAGCCAATATTGTCTATGCAGCAGAGGTTTTCTGATACGCATATCCCTTGAAGGTTGTTTTCTGGCCCTGAAGTACCGCATGGCGGGCACTAAATTTAACACGATATAATAAAACTCATATAATTATCAAAACTTTATTTTTAGAATATGCGACATCGGAATACGTTACAATTGCGTGTTAAAACGTATGTTATGGCCACATAGATTACTGACCTGTCGGAAGTTCGTCCCATCATCTTCATAAGATCTTTTTTTCCCGCCAATGGGACAGTTTCTGATGAAGCAAGCGTTGTTAGGTTCCAATGTTAGAAGGACAAAAAAAATGGACGTAATGAAAAAGAAGTTATTAGAAATCATGGTGAACTTATTGAAGCAAATTCGTAATAGAATTGTTCATCGACATCACTTATATACTCGAAAAAGATAAAATATGTAGGAGGTGGCATCGTTGAAACGTCAGAGACATTTATGAACGTCAGAAATACTGAAGAAAATTATTTATTCTTCTACGCCCCACGTCAACAATTAATTGAAGATGTGATTTTTTGATATGCCAAAAATTATCTATAAGTGGTATTGTAGAAAAATTATTTGATGTGCATATTAATTAGATCATTTAGTACAACTGTAATGTAAATAAGGAAATGAATTGCTCACACCCAACTTTTCGACGAACGATGATTGTTGTTTTTAAAAGAATTGAATTACTTTTTTAAGTTAAATTGAGGTTAAATAGTGTAACGTTAATAATAAATAAACATTCCATGTTTTTATAAAATAAAAAGCGAATACATATATTAAATTTTATTATAAAATTAAGAATAAAAAATGCTTCCAAACAGACCACAGCACTCAACAACTCAGCAAGTGTATGCAGTTTACGACCACTCTTATCATCAACATCATCAGCACCGACCTCCTCAGACATCGTCTGGGCTTTCCACCTCGTACGTTCATCGAAACTATTACGAAAATCATGCACCTCCAGTTTCCTCTGCAAACTTTTCCACGCAACTCTACTCTAATAATATTAATAATAACAGCACTAGGAATTCGTCTTATTCGACTTTTAATAATTATAATTCCGCACCACAATCATATAAAAATTATTACAACCATAGTAATAGTACCAATAACAACAGTTGTAACGCACTAACGACATTCAGGGATCAGTCGGTTACTCACCCTTCCAGTTCTCACCGAAATGACACGTTTCCAGTTAAAGGCAGATTTAACAATGAATATAATAATGCGAGCAGTTTGGAAAGATACAAGTTACAAAGAAAGCAGCCACTTCAAGTTTCCAATATTAGTTTTCAACAGATTGATCCATCGTGGGCAACAAATATGTATTCATCATATAGTTTGCCTTACTATGGTCAAAATAGTTACTGTTCAAATGGGTCTTATCAAGATGTTTCAGACAGCAGTGCACATGACCTTCAATTCCCACGGCCTGAAATTATTCAACAACAAAATTTTCAGACCTCAGATAGAAGAAATTATAACAATTCAATCACAAACAATAAAAACGTTAGTATGTTTTGTTCAATGTTTTTTAACGTGCATCTTGCTTGTCACTAAAGAAAAATATGTAACCAATAATTATATCTCTATCTTACTATACCTCATATGCAGATATATTATTTTAAAAATTATTATTAATTTCGTTTCAAGAAGATTGAAAAGGTTTTGGGTTGCACTGGTCTATTCAATCTAGGAAACACTGTCAGTAATTATATTCACTGCCACAATTTTTTTAACTTTTATAATTCTAAATTCCATAGATTAATATTTAAATAAAGAATAAACATGCAAACCACAGTGTTACATGAACAGCATATTACAGTGCTTAAGTCACACAAGAGTCTTACTCGACTACTGCCTTAATCAAAAGTACAAAGATGACATGAAGAAAAATAAAAGCAAGTCTAAAGGAATTCTCATCAAAGGTTTTCATTGAGTTAACCTTATAATTTTAGATGTACTATTTATTCCCAGATAGTTGTATGATGAAAGCATTTCCTGGTTTATGTCTGAAGCTGAATTTAAAGCAGCTTGATTTTTATAGATGATTGTAAAAATGCTTGATTTGATGAGAGAAAATATGTTTCCCTCTTTATAGCTCTGGCTGATGTTCTGAAGGAGATGTGGTTGGGAAAGATGAGCATTGCTCCAACTGACTTCAGAAAAAAGATGTTGTCTTCTATCAAGTGTTTTGATGGACTGGAGTATGCTTTAATATTTTTTATAATTTCATTGCTTTTTTTCTCAATGTATGTACTTTCTTATCATAAAGTTGCAATAGCCTAACTAAATGGTTTTATAATCACTTTTGAAAGTCAAATATTGATTCAACATTGAGACATATTTTTTGATGAAGATTGTTAAGTTTTAAACATATTTAAAAATGTGAATTAAAGTTCTTTTCAATTTTAATAAACTTATTGTCATTTCATTTAATTTTGTTGACTCCACCATGCAGTCAGGAAGATGCACAAGAGTTCTTGATGTTTTTGTTGCAGGGTCTCAGTGAAGATGTTTGTAAGGACAACAACATCAAAAAGGCTTATTCTGTCAGACTTTTCATTGCAAAGTTTGAACATTTTTCCTAAAATTTTATATATATTTTAGTCATGGCTATCAGCTACCACTTGAATGAGAGAATTTATTTTTTGCATTAGAGATAAAGTTGCTGACAAAGCTTGGAAGAAATACCTTGACCTGGAGAACAGTTTCATCATTGGTAATGATAGGATTATTGAAACGAATTAATGACTTGAGAATTTTTTAGACGAGTTTTACTATTGAAATTGGCAGATATGTTTATGGGGCAGCTGAGAAGTGTGTTGACTTGTGACTCTTGCAAAAATACATCCAACACCTTCGACCCTATTCTTGGATTGTCTCTTTCAATACCAGTAACAATTTTTTAACTTTAGAGCATAGTATATTCATTGTATCATTTCATTTTCAGATAACTTTTTAGAATAAAAAAGAATTCTTTCAGAAAAATATCTATATTGGATACATTAGCTATTCTAATACTAAAGAAGTTATTTGAAAGGTTTAAATAGAAACAATTTTTTTCATAAAGTCTGTGGGCAGCAAAGACAGAGTTTTGCTAACTGAATGTCTGAAGCATTACTTCCGGGATGAAGTTCTTGTTGGAGATGAAAGAGCTGTTTGTATCAACATTCACTTTTATATCGTTCCTTTATATATATATATATATATATATATATATATATATATATATATATATATATGTGTGTGTGTGTGTGTGTGTGTGTGTGTGTTTGCGTTTGTGTAAAATGCTAAAAAAGAGATTCTATTAAATGAATTTGTGGCCAGCAATAAAAAAAAACAACTGAAGCTGTTTTCTCTGACTTTAAAATTGTATATTTTAAAAGTTTGCCATAAATATGTGACACGTTTTTATTAGGCTAGTGATTTGTTTTCGCTGGGTATCTTTTCTTTACTTTATCAGAATGCCATGTTTCATTTTTTATGATATATTTTTGATTTTACAAGGATTTTTTTTACAATGAATGTTTTCCAGAAATGTGATCACTGCCAAATGAAAAAAGATGCTAAAAAAAGTCTTTTCATCCAGAAGTTTCCTAAAATTCTTATAATTCGTATGTATTGGTTAAGTTTTTTTTAAACTCATCAAGTTAAATGATTTTATTATTGTTTAATTTTAAAAGATCTGAAGAGATTTTCCAACAACTGCACCCAGAAGATCACAAAATTTGTGGAGTACCCAGTTGAACGTCTGGACTTGAAGGAGTTTACGACATTCAGTGGTCAGTATTGATGTACATGTAATTCAACTACATTATATTATGTATTTCATTTTTAGATACTGATTGCAAGGTTTTCATAAAGTTAGATAATAATATTTGCACCATGTCTTGCAATTTATTTTGGATTTATGCATTTATTTAGATGTTGAATTTTTATTTTGTTTTTTAGTTGGATAATTTTTTCCGCCAGCTAATGTGTCATACAGTTTATATGCCGTTGTCCAGCACTTTGGATTGCTAGGTGATGGTCATTATACAGCTTCCATTCAAAATGCTAACAACAACCTCTGGTACTACTACGATGATGACCTGTTAGTATTTTTTGCACTTTAATTTTGTTATATTGATTTAGCATCTGCTAGTTGAAGAGACCACGGTTTATAATGTCATTCCTATAAATTATAATGTCATTCCTCACTGCCTTGTGAGTGATGTTGGATCATCAAAGGCTAGGCCCACCGCTTATAACTGTGGTTGCGTAAGGAAGGGCGTCCTGCGTAAAAACTAGCCAAAAATAATACTTATGATGACGGAAATAACAATGGCCCTCAGTATCCGGCAGAAGAGGGCGCGAAGAATCTCCGGAGACCCAGTCCATGAGGTTGTGGTGCAAGGCCCTGTGGATGGTCTGGCTACTGGCACCCCACTCTATAGTGTGGCGGTGCAAGGCACTATAGATGGAAGGACTACTTGTAGACCAAGGGGTTGGAGGTTTGGTACCTGGAATGTAGGCACGTTGACAGGAAGAAGTTTGGAAGTGGTGGAGGAGCTGCAGAGGAGAATGGTTGACGTGGCTGCATTACAGGAGATCAGATGGAAGGGTGAGGGTACAAGGTTTGTGGGGGCTAAAGGTGAAAGATATAAGTTGTGGTGGAAGGGGGATGATGGTACGGGAGGAGTTGGTGTGATGGTAAG
>NW_008704124.1:1359018-1388965 GCF_000326865.2 Helobdella robusta | reverse complement strand
CTCGGTGTTGTGTATAGGATGTCAGAAATGGGTGCATAAGAGATGTAGTGGTTTGAGGGGGGCACTGAAAAAGGTGGAAGGCACGTTCAAAAGTAAGAAATGTGTTCATGGTGTGATTAATAGGACGGACGCAAGGACGGGGTTGAGTGGTGGTATTGAAAGAGTGGAAAGCTTTGTTTACTTAGGGGATAAGCTGAATGCGGATGGAGGATGTTTGAGCGCAGTTACGGCTAGAGTTCGTGTGGGATGGATGAAATTTAGGGAACTGGGTGGGGTATTGTGTGGAAAGAAATGGTCAGTGAAGATGAAAGGGAGGGTATATAAAGCATGTGTGAGAGCAGCGATGGTATATGGTGGTGAAACTTGGGTGTTGAGGAGAGAGGAGGAAAGTGTACTGCAGAGGGCTGAAAGAGCTATGGTGAGGATGATGTGTGGGGTTAAAGTGAAGGATAGGAGGAGTAGTACAGAGCTGATGTCAATGATGGGACTGAATGAGGACATTGTGACATTGATAAGAAGATCGAGATTGCGGTGGTATGGACATGTGTTGAGAAGGGATGAAAGGGTCGGAATTAGGCGAGCGTTGGAGTTCGAGGTTGAAGGAGTGGTAGGAAGGGGTCGTCCGCGATTGGGATGGAGAGAGCAGGTGGAGAAGAACAGGGTGAAAGCGGGGTTGCGTGATACTGAGGCGAGTGACAGATGTGGATGGCGTCGAGGGATATTTCGGTTTTATCATAGGTAGCCAAACGGCAACCCCCGATCTCGGGGAAAATGCCGTCTAAACGTGTGTGTTGTTGTATTCCTATAAATCCTATCTCTCATACTCTAGCTGTTCGTTTCATTTAAAAAACGACGACCCCATTCTTACTTTATTTATAAAACAGCATTCAAAATCACTTCTGTAACTCTTATTGTTGTTTGGAACTAGTAAATTGACATTTTTTTGGAAAATGCTGAAGAAACACAAGATGTGCACAGCTTCAATGAACAAGTGGACGTCACAAAGAAAGGTTCACGATAATCTTTCTAAATAGCTGCTAAAGAAAGCAGTAGCCAAATCAGGGGATGACGTCTTAATTTTTAATTTTCAAATATGAAAGGACTTATTTTTCTGCAATGTTTTGATTACGCTTTCCTGCCTGCCTACCTACCTGCCCGTCTCCGTGCTTGCCTGTCTGTCTGTCTGTTTTATCTCAATTCGATCTCTTCAGTTTTGCATTTTTAACAATTAGTGCATTTAGTTGAGTAATGACCAGTTAACTTTCGAATGCTTAGCACACCAAAATTATTCTATACGCTATGCATATGATAGTTTGTCAAAGGTTTCGGCATGCCTCATGTGGAACGATTGTTGTATATGATACGAGTTTTGAAAACTGATTAAAAATCACAATTTCCTGTGTGAAAATGCAGGCAATTGTGATTTAGTTGTTAGGTGTGCGATTGTCTCCATCAATATACGATGACTGCTTCTACTAGTCGGTGTCGTCGTCTCGTCTTGTATGGAAAAATCGAAAATTTGAAAATAACTTTGAGTAATTTAACGTTGCATGAAGAATAACGATTAAGTGAGTTTTGATTTTGGTTGATGATCAATGAAACTTACAGGGTGGAGCAACTGCCAGAAAGAAGAATTGTCAACCAGCATGCTTACATCCTCTTCTACAAATTAGAATATGCCGCCGATGAGGACACTTCTTTGAAAATGGATGAAAACATTTTCAACCTTCAAAACCTCCTTTTTTAGTTGAAATTAATTTTTTTTATTGTTTTTAACAAATTAATTAAGATTATTTTATTGTCGAAAATCATCATTGAACTCGTAAATGTGATAATTTTTAAATATTTTTATAGTATTTATACATATTATTTTGTTTATAACGTGTTTTCATACTTTGTTTTTTGTGTTTTTGATGTATTTGTTTGTCTCTTTGTTTGGAATTGTAATGTGCTGTGCGCATTCTTCACATTCCAGGGTGTTTTGTTGGTTTTGTGTTTCATAGTTTGAAGTTAATGCGTTATATATTTAGTTTTATTTCATGTTGGATTTGTTTCGCTTGAAATCTACCAGCAATTGTGATGGAGAACAGGATGTTTCGTCGAATAGCATAAATGTTTTGTTGATTTATTTTAAAAGTGTTCACGTTTGGTTTTTCGTTACATTGCTGATCATCATACATTCCATATTCATACGCTTTTGTTTGAACTACATATTTAACACTATTTTTCGCATTCTGATTTACCGACTTAAGATTTTTTTAAACATTTTATTTATTGTATTTTGATTTCAATTGCTTTTGTTTAAAACAGTAGATTAATAAAAGGGGTTGTAGTAAAAGGACCTTTCAAGCGCAGTTTTTAACCACTGGCGTATTTAACGAAATGTGATGTGATTACGTTTTTGTGGTTAGCACCCTATCAATCAATCAATCAATCTTCGTTTTGCGTCCAGAGACCCGGTTTCCCGAGGTAGGACGTTGTTTTCTTTTCCATCAACTTTTTGCGCCAAATTAGACGATCAGTTGTATCCATTTCATTTAAATTTAGAGCTTTCATGTCTTGCTCGATTGTTTGCGACCAGGACTTCTTTGGACGGCCTTTGGGACGTGTGCCAGGTACTTCAACATCTGCAAGAGAAGTTATGGCACTGTTTCCACTTCGTTTGACATGACCAAACCACCGCAGACGGTGTTGCCGGCATTTGTTCTTTATATCATCTAAACCAGCACGACGCAGGATTTCGGTAGATTTGATGTGGTCCTTCAGACTAATTCGTTGCATCCATCGGAGCATTTTCATGTCGGTTCGTTGAAGTTGTTCCAGTTTGGTTGTCATTGGCCATGTTTCTGCACCATATAACAACACCGGACGTATCACAGATTTATAAAGTCTTGATCGTAGTGGTAGTGGGATGTCACGCCGCATCAATATAGAGGCAAGGAGATGCCATTTATTCCAGGCTGCACGTATGCGTGCTCGAACGGCAGCTTCAGCTGTTCCAGTACAATCCAGAACATCCCCTAGATATTGAAACGATGTGACTTTCTCTATTTTAATGGCTTCAAAAACAGTGCCATTTTGAATTTGTTGTTGTGGATTGATGCAAGCAGGACAAACAAAATTTGACACTTTAGATAAAGTACCAACTATTTTTGAACAACGTTTGTGACATCACTGGTTACACTGCTGACACTTGATTGAATTGTTACTTACACCAGCTTTACAAACTGAACAGGGCCATCGTCCAGTAGCTGTGGATTGGATGGGTTCACCAGTGTTCATTGCTTTGGTTTTGCTGATGTTGACTTTGAATCCATGATCGGCGAGTCTGTGTTCCAATCTTCAAACATCTGTGCTGCATTCTGCTCAGACGTGGCTGTTAAAACGATATCTGCATATACTAGATTCCAAATGTCACCAGTGCGTATCGGTTTTGTGATTTTTTCCATCACAGTTATAAATAAAAGTGGACTGAGAATCGAGCCTTGGTGAACTCCAACGCCGATGTCAAATGCATCTGTGTTTCCAACCGTTGTGCTGACAAGAGTCTTAGTATTCGTATACATTTCCATCACAAGTCGAACAAGATATTCTGGAATGAGTTGTCGACGTAGACTCCACCTGATTGCTTCACGGGGAACTCGATCAAATGCTTTTTCAAGGTCTACAAAAATATGTGATAGTTGTTAATGCTTTGCGAGGTACTTCTCTTGCAGTTGCCGAAGGATGTAAATTGCATCAATTGTTGATTTCCCCGCTAGAAAACCAAATTGATAATTTCCGATTGTGATGCACGACGTTAATCTTCTCTCAATGATTTTTTCGACAATTTCCAGGGAGTGTTCTAACAGACGTATACCCCGATATGATGAACAGTTCAATGGATCACCTTTGCCTTTGTATAGCGGGACTGTCATGCTATAGTTCCATTCAGTCGACATTGAGCAATTTCTCCAGATTTCACGGCAAAGTTGTAGTAACGTTTGGATACCTGCAGTACCAGATGCTTTGATAATGTCATTTGTGAGTCCAGAGGGCCCTGCTGCCTTTCCATCCTTCATAGCTTTTAGAGCTTCTGTAAGCTCCTCTATAGTGATGTCTGAAATCGGACCTTCGATGGGTGGAGCGTCAAAGTTAACATTGATGGGATTTGTTTCGTTTAACAGACGGTTGAAGTATTCTCTCCACTGTAGCTTGATCTCATCTTGTTCAAGAACCATCTCATTTTTGTCGTTTTTGATACATGAGGCACCAACTATGTCCTTTTTCGTACGCTTTGCTTGTTTTGCTATACGATACAAAGATTTCATTTGTTCACCTTTGCTTTTAGTGAGCCACTCTCTGCACTGATCTGTCCGAGCCAGTGCAACTTGACGTCTTGCATAGCTGTTCTCACGGAAAATTTTATGGTCATCAACAGACTTTGATTTTTGCCATTGCTTGTATGCAACTTTCTTTTCAGCTATTGCATTTTGTACACTGTCATTCCACCACCAAGTGTCACGTTCATACTGACGTTTTGTACCAGTTTTCCCACAAACTGTAGTTGCAACGTTCATTAAAACGGTTTTGTATGTACTCCAATCTGTACTGGCTGCGATTGGTGGTCTAACTGTGGGGCGACAATCTGTTGAAATTTTTCTCGATGAATATTGCTTTTCAGCTTCCACGTTTTGATTCTCCGAGGCATTTGTTTAGACTTATGTTTTGACAGTTTGACAACCAGGTCTGCCACAAGGAGTTTATGTTGGGCGACACATGATTCGCCAGGTATAACTTTAACGTTTTTGAATAGCCTTCGATGTTGTTGCTTGACAGCGAAGAAATCAATTTGCGTGGCTGATGGTCCACTTTTGTATGTTATGAGATGTTCTGACCTCTTTCTAAAATATGTGTTCAGTAAACAAAACCCGTGACTTTCAGCAAACTCAAGGATGCGGTTGCCATCTTCATTCCATTTTCCATAGCCAAAACCGCCATGTACGTTGTCAAAACCATCTGTTTTCTCTCCAACGTGGCCATTGAGATCACCTCCAATCAGGATTGTTTCAGATTTTGGTATTGTTGAGATGGTGTCAGAGAATGCAGTCCAGAAGTCATTTTTCATCTCTTCTGATTCGCCTGTCTGTGGTGCGTATGCAGAAAAAATAATCAATGTTTGCTTTTCTATGCGAAGCTTGATCCACATGAGACGTGAACTAATCCTTTTAATATCCAGTACTTCTTGGGCTAGCGGTTCTCTGACAAAAATTCCAACACCATTTTTGGCCGTCTTTTGACCATTCCAGAATAGTTTATATTTTTCTTTGTCTGAGTTAACATGACAGACACCATTCGATTTCTATCGGGTTTCCTGAAGGCAGCAGATGTCAATCCTTCTACGCTCGAGCATTTCTGCGATTTCCATGCTGCGGCCAGTCAGTGATCCAACATTGAGCGTTCCAAGTCTAAGTACCATAGAGGGGCCATTCTGAATTTTTCTGCAACATCCCTCCGCTATTGCATACTTCCCAGGGATTCTTGGCACCCCTTGACCACTTAAGGCCTGCTGGGAACTAGGGGCCGTTGTTTTTCTTTGTGATGGCATAAGAATAATTTGGGGAAAAGTTTTTACATCCGGACACCCATCCTGACGACAACCATCAGTTATAAGCGGTGGGCCTAGCCTTTCGCTTAAAAGCACGCAAGGCAGCGTGGATGCAGTTTTATGTCATACCCAGGACCAAGTTGATACAGAAAATAACTTTTGTGAACATAACATAACATCTCTTACTGCAAATTGATTTAATAAAAGTTTTAAAACAATAAAATGTCTAATTTTTCTGACATTAAGAAACTAAAAAGAAATATAAACACCCTACTATTAATATATATCGTCTCTGTGGTGCGGTAACCTGGTCTTTGGGCAAAGATGTGCTGAAACGTGTTCAGAGTGCGTTGCTTTGTCAAATGTTGAAACAAGCCATGTACGTAACTGCAATTTTTTATTGACTTTATTAAAAATTCGTTCAGTTTTCTCCAAAGTTTTAAGTGTGGAAATCTTTTGCATGTTCGTACGAAATTCTGGTGTTCAATTTATCTGTGTAATGTGGTAAACTGAATGAAAAAGGAAAGATTTAATATTTTTACTTGGCTATCAACTTCTATACAAACAACTGATGTCGTGAGCCATGTTTTTTGAATATTTTATTCGAAAAGTTATCTAATTTAAGCAAAAAGTGGAGCTAAGTTTTCCACAACATATTATTCAAAATGGTTGATCAAATTTCCTAAAGTTGGGTGTTTTACTACACGTGTGCTAAGACATCTGGATTGGCTCCAGCTGAAAAATTTGTATTTAAAATGCGTATTTGAAAAAATTTTAAACTCACGGTTTAACGTCGTCAATTTAAGAATAGATGAAGGTAGCTGTCTAGTCTATGTTTTAATCTAACCTGTGTGAGCGACACTGCAATAAAGCAGCAATGAGTACATTTGATAAATAATAAGTGGCGTGCAATTAACAGTTTTCAGAAACAGTAAAGAAATCCCTTTTCAAAAGTTGGTTAGGCAGCCACATGACGCAGAAAAAAAATACTTGTAACAATATCGGCCAGATTGTAATTTGTAAAATGTATCAACGTTGGAAGTCGTTAAAACAAAAGTTGGATTGAAAACATATTTAAGTTAAATGTTCAAATAGGTAATGAACATTTTTAAAAGAGGGATGTATTTAATAGAAATTTTATTAGACTTAATAGAAATTTTATTAGACTTTACTTGTTATTTTCAAGAATATCCGTTACATAGGCTACATGATACAATAAACACAAATAGTATAAAATAAAAACTGCCTATCGTAGAGACAGCATTAGAATTCACAGCGCTGGCCTGATGACATTCAAATTAATGTTCAACCAAGTTTTTTTTAAGATTTTTTTACTTCGCCTGACTAACACTTGAGATGAAAACGATCATTAAAAATGTATTAACGTCGAAAGCCGTAAAAATAAATGATCAATTGAAAGTATATTTACGTAGAATGTTCAAAAAGTTAATGACCGTATTAAATTGGAATGTCATATTGTTATTAGATCTTGTTACTTTCAAGAATGTTCACCACATATATGATACAATTAACATAAATAGTAAAAAAACATAAACCGCAAATTGCACAAACAGCATTAGAATTCAGGAATCGTATGTGAACCAGGCAGCTAAACAAACAAAAGCTGAAAAAACTCGAGTGGGCTATAAGAAACACACATAAAATGTTGTTTCTTTAACGTTAGTTATCTTTAAAACAAACGAAAAAGTTAACAATTTCTACGCTTCGCTTTTTATGAGTTCAACTTTTTTAAAAATATTTTTGACAATAAAAATTATTTTTTTTGTTTGGGTTTTAAATCATTATTGATTGAACATCAAACAAAGCGTCACATGTGGCCCACTTTAAAAGAGAGTTTAGCAATTTAACGTTATAATTTTTATGGTTATCAGTTTAAATTACAAAGTCTAAACAGGAATTGTTTTTATTAAGAAAAGCTTCATAAAAAATTAAAATAAAATTCAAAATTTGATTAATTGTTGTTGTTTATTTTTGTTTGTTTATTCTTATGTTAGTCTCCATTGTTTCGAGTAAAAATTAAATAGTTGTGAGACATGCATTAGTTTCATTAGTGCGGAACTGAACCAAGACAATAATTACAATAAGTTACTTTTAAAAAATCTATGGAAAACGAAAAATACCTACATGGTTTTTAAATACAATTTAATAGATATTAAAAAAGTTAGCGTTATTGTTTTTATTTCTATTATTAATACTTCTATTGTTAATAAAATAGTGTCAACACAAAAAAAACGTTGTTATAAGAAGCAAAAAATCATTGTACTGAGTTTGCTTAATATTTAATTCCTAACTAATTAAATATAGTTAAATTATAAGGCAAATAAATAGATAAACGTTTCAGATGATGAATAAAAAATGAAAATAAACAGTGAAAAAGATGAAAGACTTCATTAGAAAGTTGGAGGGCTCTTGCGTTCAGGAAAAAATAGTGAGGAGAGCAATTTCTTTGTTCATGAGAGAAATATTTTATAAATATTCAACATCAGAAGAAATGTTCACAGAAGATAAATGTAAATAATTGAAGCCGGTGCATTGGATATCCATTTAATAAGCACAAAGTACCATTGAAAATGCGACAAATTTCTTAATTAATATTAATTATGTTATATTTATTACGAAAATATTTTATTTTATTTATAATATTATATCATATAAAAAAAAGAAATATGCACATTTTTAAAGATATAAAACGTACTATATATAAATAATATACATATATATATATATTTATTTATTTATTTATTTATACATTATGGTCTATTACCAACACACACACACACACACACACACACACACACACACACACACACACACACACACACACACACACACATATATATATATATATATATATATATATATATATATATACACACAATTATACAAACAAGCATATATTCAAAAGTCTGGCTATAAATGCAACAGCCCAGTCTGTTTAATAAATGAATTCGACAATAAGCAAGTGATTTTTGTACCATCTTAGGAATTGGATACAGTTAGAGCACAGTCGAAAAAATATATTGTTTGAGAAGTAGCTTAGTAGTTGTCCAGTCAGTCGTGGTTGAGATGGCGCACCAAAGAATGCCTCGTGATCAACGTTCGTGCGCTCGTTCAACGATCAAAAATACAGATGGCGACAAATCCGTCTCTGGGATTTCTCCTGGCACTCTAATTTTGTTGTCGTACGTACTGGCTTCAATGATTCTTGTGATGGGCGCTGCAGAAGCGCTCGGTGAATCTACAAATCCCCTCCCCGAAGACGAAGAGGATATGTTCCACCCATCCATGAATTTACTTCTTTACGGGAAAAGAAATCTACCCGCGACTTCATTTGGAGAAAACTTCAAGCCACAAGCCGACTTTTATGGAGGTTCCGAAAGTCGAATAGAAAAGCTCATAAACTTGGTATATTACATTTGAGTTTATGAAATTTCAAATTATGTTTAATAAAGACTGTTTCTATCTATAATCTTGAAATTTTTTAACAATTGTTCAATTTGACTACATTTGTCAACTCTATTCATTAGTTTTAAAGTCCAGTTAATCAAAAGTACTCAGGTTTTAGGTATTCAAATACAATTATGTTACAAGTATTTTGATTTTAATTGCGTCGAAAATCAAATTGTTTATATAAATTCATAGAAAAAATATAACGAGCATTGCAATAAACACTCATAAATGGACATTCGTTACATTTCCAAAAAACAATTCTTTGTCAATCTGTTGGCTAACATTATAACCCTATATGTCGGTAGCAGTTTGTAATTTTTTGATATATTTGCCATCAAACAAAAAAGATATAGTATCAGTTACATATGCAATCTTAGTAATTAAAATATTTGTTTATACGACTGCCGGTTGTACATCATTTTGTAGGGAAACCATTTAGGAAGTTAGCAAAGAGTCTCTTTTTTTTAAAAGATGTGCATTTTTCAAATTATTTTCTGCTTGAGTTGAATCTCTAAATGAATTAAATATTTGTCTCTTCAACATATTTTTTATCAAAATTGTGTTCACTTTCTAACTCAGAATTGTAAACTATAATTTGATATTAAATTATTGATAAAAAATACTGATTTTTTAAAAAATTTTGACAGGCTGTTGATTCAACCAGCCACATTTTGCCTGAGTTCGAAGCCAATAATCGTAAGTCCAACAGCAATTCGAAAGATTTTTGTATCGAAGTTTTGAAGAAATGTGAAGCAGTGTTTCAAAAAGATAAATATTTCAACTGAAAAGTTTGCACCGCAATTATTTTATTCATTTTTCTGATCAATGTTGTTGCAGTAAATAATTCTTAACTTTCATAATTATTGATATGCATGAACTTTTGTAAAATTTTTACAAACTCAATGGTAAACTTTCAAAAATTTTAACAATTGCATATTTGCGACAAAATGATTTTATTCCTAAGCACTGTGTCTAAACGTGCTGAACTCTAGATAGAACTTATTCCTCAGTTTTCTCGATTGCATTTGGACCTACCCTACCTTGAATAATGATATATTGATTCGTAAAATGTCTCGTTCTTATACCTGGTAGATATACCAAATGTTTCCTGTGATGAGATCAAGTTTATGGTTTTGGCCGTTTAATTAAAATGAAAGTACATTATGATTAAAGTAATATTTTGACTTGAATGTTCAAATGAATTTCGAGCGTAATGTTACATCAAACATCATTTATTATAGCAGGTTGCAAAGATTGGGTGGAAGAAGCTTGATGAATTAATCCCGAACAAGTTTTGCCATTTGACAGAAACTTAAATTTTTGTTTAAAAGATATTAAGTTTATTCAAATTTAATAATTTAAAATCAACTTTTTTTGAATAATTTAAGTGAATAAAATTCAATTTGATATGTAAAGTTAGAGTTGTATTCTCTTAATTTTTAAACGAAATATTAACGGGAAATTATCGTTGACGAATTAATTTTGGCTATTATCAGCTGTTAAAACATATAAAACTGAACTAGAGATTAAATATTATCTAGATAAAGAACTTTTGAATAAAAATGTATTGATTACTTTTTTCAGTGGCTTGTCTTTTCAAAACGTATAGTATTTTCTGTAACGGATCACCTATTTGGCTATTCGGCTTAAAACCACTATTCGGTACATCTCTTTATAATGCCATTGTTAACAAAATTATATTTTACCAAGATATCAACGAATGACCAGGTGGAGGCCGCCTGCCAATCACGACGATCTCAAATCAGTGTGGCTACGACATATAATTAGAATAAATATAACGGCCTTCGCTCATTTTTGACGGTCGAGCAAGAAGCTTACTTCCGGAGGAGAATTGGAGGGTGATTTTTTATCGCCCAAGTCTAAAGTTACAATCGTTTATTTGCTAATTTCGGAATATTGCTTTTATTTAAAATGTTTTGAAAGGTGATACTAGATGCTGTTTTAGGATAGATATTGCTGTATGATGGTTTTTGCATTTTAAATTAAAAAAATTTTTTGTGAACCACTCTTCTAACACTTGACTCGTTAACGATTAACTAACCGGTAAGGGTAACGTAACAACATTAACGACAACTAATTAGTAATTAAATTACTAAACTCTAATAATTAAGCTAAAACTAAACTACTAATTCTAATTAAAATAAATAACAGATAATACTAACGAACATTAACATTAGACTACTAGAGACTACCAATCACTACACTACTACATACTACAACTACTACACTAACAGCACTTGTCCCTAAATCTTATTGCTTGATTGGTTGTAAAATTTTTACTTACAATGCATAGTCCTGGGAATAAAGAATATACTAAATTAAACAAATATATTAAACAACTTATCAATCAATTTTATAAAATAAACAATTTTGTTCAATTCAAGCTTCAAGCTCCTCAAGCTAATATTGCAATTTAATTAAAATTTATTTATTATGATATGAGTGATTCAAACTAAATTTTTTTTCATTTAATGTTTTATAAAATATTCCTTATTCTTAAATTATATTACATGTTATTAAATTTATTAAAGATAATGTGTGTTTCCAGTGATTCATGACTTGTTAGATCATGATCATTCAGTTTTAAAGTATCTCCATCACCATAACCAATGAGGTTAGTAGAAATTGCAGTTAGAATGTTGTGTTATTAATTATCATTAATTTACTAAATGCTGCGCATACCTATGGCAAGTAAATAAAATGATTAAGCATATAAATAGCCACAATCAAATTAATTTATACAGGCACCTATATGATTTGGATAATAATAATTAAAAATATTGGTATCATTGAAAATAAATAGTCATAAATAAAAAATAAATCATAAGTTGCTAAAAATAATAGTTCCTGTAAGATTTTGCCTTACACCTACATCTTTTTTTCATTCTTATATTGTAATAAATGTTTGTCATCAAATATATCAAGGACAATGAGTGATTTCTCAATCCATGACTAGATTGAATGTCATGATCCTACAGTTCCAGAGGATCCCCATCACCATTAGTCAATAAGGTTTGTAGAAATCACCCCAGGCTTACCATCAATGTTTTGTAGCCACCTTTTAATGTAGTGTTAATAAAATGACATTGAGAATAGTTATTTAAAACAATCTTATTAAAATTATTGAACAGGTATGACTAGATTACTTTCTTAATGTCCTAGTTTGAGGAAGATGTAGGCCATTTTTCCAAAGATAATCATATGCCTTAGGCCCATCCATACAAATGCAGTGTCAACACGAATGAATTTTGATCAGAGTCATATGTTCTAATTTTTTTAAACTTTTCCAGAAATTTTTCCGTTAATTTATTTGTTTCATTAAAAACTTGATGTGTATTTCATATAAAAAAACTTGATTATGCCAATTTAATTAACTTGTTAAGCATTAATATAAAATTGACTCTACTTGTAATGGTGATTGGTATGATGACGATGATCCCAGTCCTAAGCAGGGTTTATTATTCACAATGTCATTATGCTCTTTCTAAGTTTTAATAAAATACATGGATAATATTGTTGAATGCATTTTATATTTTTTGTATAGATAAGAATGTTGCAATGTACAATGATGATGTGAATTGCTTCCTTGTGTAACTGATGACATATAAATATAACTAACTTGAAAACATGGGAATGCTTTCTTCAGCATTACCTTCCTTTCTCCATCATAACCCTTATAATCTTTATTACAGAAATGGTCACTGCATATTCTTGCATTTTTTGATGGAAGCCATTGGAAATCATTTATTTCCTATCTGATGCACTTACTAAATCCAATCGTTTCGCATTTCTACATTTTGAGGAAATCTGAATTTTATAAACTGTTACAGAAACTTGTGCATTTCTTAAGTATTGCTTTTAATAATAAAATGGTAATGAAAGCGTTATTATAATGATTATAAAAATATAAATATAATAGTCTATAAAATATATGTAATTGTAAAACAAAATAGTTCTATTCAGTGAGTATAGGGATAGTTGTTACATTTATTTTAGTGTGAAGTTAAATTTGGAAATAAACCTGTGAAAAGATGCATCAGAAATTTTCTTATTTCTATTAAAAAATAAAATTTATTTATTTAAAATTGCATTAATTTATTTAATAAATAAATGCAATTTTAAAGCAACAGGTAGGCATGTCTGTATAGTATAGCTAGGAAAATTAAACAACAAAGACAAATTATAAAGCAAATTATAATAATAATAAATAATAATAATAAGCAAATTAAACTAGATTTATTTTTAACTCTTTGTTTACCTTTTTATGGAATTTCCCAGTACCATCCTAAGGTCTTGCCGTACTAATTCTCGTGTCAGATACAATAATTTAGTTTTTAAGTAAATTTTAATTTTCGTAGCTATACAGACATGCCTACCTGTTGCTTTAAAATTGCATTTATTTATTAAATAAATTAATGCAATTTTAAATAAATAAATATACATATACAAAAACTGAAAAATAAATGACAATATAAAAATTTAAACATTTATTGAAAGAGTTTATTCAGTCAGAAAAATTAACAAAACAAGAACGAAAAGTAAAAAAGCTTCGAATTACACCATTAACAACAATTTTTCAGTCGTTACAATTTGTAACAAAATTTTAGTTTTTTTTTAATTTTTATTTAATGTGATAATTAATTATTTTTATTTGGTTTAAATTTAAAAAAATAAAATCAACATTACCGAAAATAATTAAAAGTTGAAAAAATTGAGGTTCTTTGCCTATCTCAGCTTCAACCCATAAGAAAGTGTTGTATGTTGGTAAATAATAGGCCTCCCCTTGGGCTACGACACCAGAAAAAGATACCCCTTGGGCTACGACACCAGAAAAAGATACTAAAAGTGCTAAATTATTTTGAAAATGAATCAAAATGAATAAAATCTTCAAAAAATGAATATTTATTAATAAACTATTTAATTGTAAAATTTTATGCATTTGAGGAATAAGTTTAATGGAAACTAAAGAATGACACCAGACCCTAAGGCGCACTGAAAATGTGCGAGAGTGCATTTGAGGGCCAGTATAAGTATCAATTAATCAATCAATTAGCTTATAAAGCGCTATTTCCGCGATGTTCAACTGCGCTCCTCAATGAATTTTGAAAACAGATGGGTCTTGAGATCCGCTCTGAACTTCGCAAGTGATGGAGAAGTAGTCAGAGAAGTAGGTAGAGAGTTTCAGAGAAAAGGACCATAAAAAGCAAAAGCAGATTTGGCAAAAGAATGTTTAACACGAGTTAAGAAAAAACGAGAACAAGAAGACGATCGTAAACCGGGGCGTTTAGGTTCAATTAATATATCTGATAAATACTTAGGAAATAATTTAGATTGAGACTTTAGATACATAAACGTGCAAATTTTAAAAATTATTCTTTATTTTATAGGTAGCCAGTGCAAGAGAACAAGATATGGAGATATATGAGAAAAGAAAGGGGCGCGAGCAACTAGACGAGCAGCAGAGTTAAAAGCTTTACTTAAAGGATAGAGTATAGAGTCAGGAAGACCATAGTAGAGCGAGTTACACTAATCAATCCTAGATAAGACTAACGAAGTATACGCGAATGACATAATCAAAATACGAACACAACGACAGAGACTCGTGTTTTCAGTTTAACAAACTTTATGATAAGTATGCAAAAACGTGGAGTGAACATTTTTCAGCTAGCAATTGAAAATACACACTACTAAACTAGTTCTCCATTCCCAAACGAAAAAATAATTTTGAGAAGAAAAATGATGCGTATGACCCGTGTATATACTTGTCTTGCATGGCGCGATATTCGACTTGACTTTTACCAGAAAATTGCTATTGGAGTAAAAATTTTACGTATTGCACATTTTTAGATTTTATGTATTGTACATTTTGTACACCTCATTTAGTAAAAAACAGCCAGCCAAGATATTTTTGAACCGCAGATCAGTAAAATCGATTGTTACAAGTTGTTATCATGTTTCCTAAACGTGACCAGTCTGATTAATTTTCATATTTTCTCTTCTTAGCAGTTTTACAAGCGATTTTTTAACATTTTTAAAAATCAAAATATCTCAAAATATATATTAATTGCTCCAAGTTGTAAAATAATACTTTGCCACTGTATTTTAAAATAGTTTTAAAATAATTTTAAAACATATTAAACCTATTTTTAACGATAATAAATAATTACGAATCATTGTTCGTTATTCTAAGATACGGTTTGCGCAGTGTAACGGTGTTTCAGCAGCAGAAACTATGCTTACCTTCTATACCTGTAAATTAAAGGTGTCTTCTATAGGCTGATTCGGGCCACTCCGAGTCAGTTTTACATGTTCTGATTTATAACTTTCTCTATTTTTGACTTCTTCATAAATATTTTGCACAGCTCTCACTCACGGTAAAGTGCCTAGCAAAGCTACTGCTGTGAACGGGTCCATTTGATGCAATGCAATATGTGTGGTGCATAGTATAAACTTTATATACATGCACTGTGTCGCCGATGCCTCTGAAATATATTGAAGTAAATGATTGTTTGTAATAAATAACTAAACAAACAACGTGATCTATCCCTGTTATAAATATTTCAAATTGCAAAATAAAAACATAATATGACTTTAAATTGAAGCCATATATATATAAAACAAATTATCAGTGAAGAATTTATTTGATGATTTAAAAAATTTTAACCTCGCCCGACTAATAATAAGTATGAGACAATGGTTAAAGAACAGTAGTAATGAACAAAAATATAACAGTCTCAACAACTTTCAGTCCGATATTACATAATGGACGACGACATAGTAGCGTGAACGTAGAAATGAAGGTTGTTGCAGACGTCAGTTGCCCGGCTGAACAATACCCGATGTCCTAACTTTCGGCTGTTGAAAATCAAATTTGAAACTTTTTAATTAAAACAATACAAATTTCATGTTTCAATGCAAGCAGACTTTAAATAATAATCTCGAAAAATACACAAATAAAAGCTGTTTGCTTAAATCGCACTATATAAATAAATTTTATCAGCTGATTGATTGAGATTTCATCAGCATTCAGTTGGAAGCACAACTGAAACGCAGGCAGAAGCAATCGTAAAATTAAACACATGTTGTTGAGCAAGTCTCACTGGGAAATTATTTATTACATTTAAAACAAGCAATATCAAAAGTGGCATGGCAGGTAACATGTGCATGTAGAGGTACATCTGCTTCTTCTGGAACATGATTTTTATAGAAAAAAAACCAAAACATACTCAACGACAAGATGAAAAAGACAAAAACACACACACACACACACACACACACACACACACACACACACACACACCACACACACACACACAGAGCGAGCGAACAGAGGAGCTTAAACTAACAGTGTTGCATATTACGTATCAACGATAATATATATTACCATTAAGATAACAGCATTAGATATAAAGTTATTAATATAATATCTTAAGTTAATATTGTCATATATAAAATAACTAGTATTACATATTCATGTGAACATAAATGAATTTGTTTAGAACGCCTGCCTACCCTAATGAAGACGTGAGTGGGTAAGGACTTCTGCAGGTAGTGGTCCAGATTGCAATCGGGAAATCTTATGTTTATAATTTTCAACTTTGGAAGCATAACGTTGCCAGGCACCACTGGAACCAAATTGTATCGCAAACGTGTTTCGCTATTTGGCAACACTCTCAAATTTACCTAAAAAATGAAATAGTTAGCTAAAATGATCGTACAAAGGTTTATATCACGAATGAATGTTGCTTTATAAATCAACATTTAACAAGAGTTAATTATAAAAATGAGCGTAGAGACGTGTAAATTCAATATTAATGGAGGCAATTGTATCGTTCGTTTAACGCTCAAATACTACGAAATGTTGAGAGGCGGGGCAAAATTTTAATTTGCAACTGTAAAAGCTCGCAAGAAAAAAAAAACAAAAAAAAATTAATATGAGCCGCGACATCATAGAAAACAAAAAATCAATTCCAGAAAAAAACCTGTTTATGCCCGGAGAACATGAATCCATCACAAGCTTCCATGGAGACTTGCAACTCTTGCACTACAGAGGAAACATTCTTTATGATGTAGGTGGTCACGAGATTGTTGTGCACAACTCCATGCGAGGCCACATCCAGCTTAAACTCCAGTGGAATGGTTGTCACGACGACTGATGGCAGAGTGATCGTTTTGGAAAAAACTTTCATGAAGTTCTGTGGGTCAGTCTCTGGTTTGTACTTCTGCAATTCTTGCCTGGGCACGTGTGTGTCGTTAGCAAGCAAGTTTTACAAAACATGAAAGTATTTTCACTGTCTGCAACGATTCTTACAAATACCTCGTCATGAAGACCTGATATTGTCCAAGTGGTACTACTTGATTTGTGATGACGTCGGCCGACACGCAGAAGTTCTCACTCGCCTCTTCTCCTTGGATGATCACTTCTGATAACAAAACAAACCATCCAGGAGAATATTAATCAATTCTTCAATTATATAAAAAAATATTACCTATGGAAAATTAATTTTCTTCTAAATTAGTCATATCGACAAATTATTTCTAGGTGGATGAAGACGTCAAAGCAAGTTATTTTAGTGTAAACTTAACACTGCTCGAGTTTATCTTAACAAAATGAAATATATGGTCGAAGAGAAACTACAGGAGACAAATGGCTGGTTGAAAAATCAGATAGTAAGTTGAAATTATTTTCAATCAATCAGTTAAAAGTATTTCAGCGTTATTATGCAGCAATATTATCGCATGTCAATTAAAAGTAAAAAAACAGAAAAGTTTAATTGAATTAATAATTACAAATCCAACCACCGATATTTTAAACTGATATGAATTCAATTCAGAAAAAAAAGAAAAATAAACAATAAAACACCGAAATAGTAGTACAATTAGTCAAGTAACAAAGAAGAAACAAAATCAACTGAAAAATGAAGAGAGAGGCATCATTCAGTCAGCAATGAAGAACATCTACCTGCTTGAAGGTACGATTCTTTCAATGGATCATCCTCCAAAACTGCCTTGTCACTCTGCAAAAAGATATGGTTTAATGCCATACATTTGTGAAAAGGCTTACATTTCTAGTAAAAAAAGTATGCTACTAATGTTTAAAACTTCATAACTTAAAAGATAGTCTTGTGGTTATTTCGAAACTGTAATGAGAGATTATTTTTGTTAAGAAAGAACACAGGTAATTCAATTTGGAAAAATTATATCAAGTTGTCTTTGCATTTTTCATATTTCAAAGCTAATACATAACTTTTCTTAAAGTTTAAAAATAGCGTTGTGTTTGTGAAAATGCATTCCATCAGAATTCTATCACATTCCATCAGAATTTTATCAGAGCTGTTAAAAAACTGATACTCAATGATAATATCTGATCCTACGCTGCATGCACTCTGATGCAAAATAATAGTAAAAAAAAGCTTTAAATAACTCTACAATGCACCGTCATTCATATAACAATTATAAAGGAAATAATTAAAAAAGTTAACTGCTAACCAGTAGAAGTTTGGAATTGAGAATTTGAATGGGACATTTGAAGTTGTTGCGTAGTGCGGTCATGATGATGAAGCTGCCGTCAACAGGGGCAAGTGGAAGAATCCTTTCCAACTGCATTCGGTGACAAAACATGATTCACAAAATTAAAGATTATTTTTATTTATTTATTTATTATTTACGAATTAAAGAATTAGGATTTAAAAGCTTAGATAAATAAACATGTAAGCTACAAAAAAATCTGTAAATAGAGACAAAACTATTTTGCACTTTTAATACGCAGATGACTTAACATAAGCGAGCTATCTTTACACCGAACAGTCAAGAAAAAAGCGACGACCAATGAATAATCAGTGAATTATCAACGAGTTGTTACTCAGTAAGTTAAATGATGAAGAAGGACTGCCACGACTACTCAGCGACTCTGCTGACTCCAAGCAGAGTATTGAAATCGGATTCGGCCGGGGTCGGAGTTTTTTGATTGAGAGGCCGGAGTGGGGTCGGATATTTTTCATCCGACTCCACTCCGACACCCTGGTTCTAAGACTGAAAGATTAGAATGCTCAAAACGGTGCTTGCATAAGAACGCATACGTATGTACGTTGGGTATGCACGGTCGAGCAGATTTTGTTGTTGAGAAATAAAATTAACAATAACTGAGCAAAGGGCCTATAAAAAGGAAATATAAATGTAATACTGCAATTAAGTTTTATGATAAAAACAATAAATAAATAAATCAATAATTAGGAAAACACATTTTTTTGCATAATGCCAAAAACTGCAACAAAAATCGAGAAAGCTTCAACATCTCCCTACCTTCGGAGTAAGAAGAACCACATCTATGTCAACGGGATCAACGAAGTCAACATGCACCAGTTGATTCTCTGCGCACCTGCACGTTGTTTCACCCTTGCTAAACTGGATTCCAATATCGTAAGTGATCTGGGGGAAGCACGTTTACATACTACGTTCTTATAATCTGTTTGATATTGTTAGTAAGTTGGTTTATTAAAAGTTTCATTCACTGTCGCCAAGAAAAGACAAGGAAGAATAGGAAAAAGAGAAATAAAGCAAAGAATGCAAAAATTGCAAATGATTCTGCCAAGTGGATAGTCATGAACAGTCACAAAATTTATTATTTGTTAATTTATTCTTGTCATTCTCTTATTTGTTGGCACTTCATTCAAAGAAGTGACAAAGACATCTGAAGTCCTTTATTACATTTACATTTAATCCTATTTAATTGTAATTTAATCCTTTGCTGTTTGCTGTTCAATGTGTTTCTCTGTGTTCCTTCATCATTCCATTCACATTACTTTCTTGTGGAATGCAATTTCAACAACTGACAGATTCACCATTCTCTTATTAACTCAACTTTGGTCCATCTAATTTAATTTATAGTTCATTTAACAATCTTTGGTTAAATCTAACGAACTTCAATTCATTATATTATCTTTGGTCCCTCTAGTTATTTTTAGCTCGCTTAACTATTTCTGGTTCGTTTAACTACCTTTGGTCCGTTTGACTATTTTTTTAAACTTTCTAAAAAAACTTTTCTGAAAGTTGAAAAATTATAATTGTTTCAACTGATAGTTTATTTGTTTTTAATGTCGTGCTATCGCTTGTTTCGCGATTTCAGTAATTAATGTTTGAAAAATTCAACTGCTTCTGAATTCATTCCCTCTCTGTAGCTTCATTTTGATCAATTTGTTGACACTCCACTCAAACAAGTGACAAAGATATTTGAGGTCTTCCTTTTTTTAAAAATATGTGTACATCGATAAAAAAATAAAAGGGCACTTAGAAAAAATATTATAATTATGCAAAATAATCAAATCTTATTTCACCAGCCAATCTCACCAACCAACCAGTCAATCAATAAATTAATAAATACATAAGTAAATAAATAAATCAATCAATCAAAAAATAAATCAAAAAATAAATCAATAAATAAACCAATAAATCAATAAATCAATCAATAAATCAATCAATAAATCAATAAATCAATAAATCAATCAATCAATCAATCAATCAATCAATCAATCAAACAAGCAATCGACCAGTCAGTCAATCAATCAATCAATCAATCAAACAAACAATCAACTAACCGACAGCATGAGAATCAATTTTCCAGGAGATCTTGAAGTAGCATAAAACTTGGCTGTTGTCGTGCCACGCTGTGGAACTTTGTGACACATGTCAATTATAATTGGATGACTTGCTTTCAAATATCCATCTTTATCGTATGGTATCATAGTTTTGAAAGATGATGAAGATAACGTGGATGATGTATCATTTAAAGAGATGGAGGTTGTGGTCATCTGATCTTCTGCTATTTGCCTGCCCATGAACAGAGTCGCTGGGTGATGAATAAATACGATATGATGCATACATATTCCAGTGTACTATATCAACATAAATAATTCAAACGCTATATCGATTAAGGAACACAAATAAGGTTTCGTTTAAACTTAGAACTTTAAATTTTTGAATCTGATGCAACACAGTAAGGAACGTTGAAGGCATAGTAACAAAACGAACATAAAAAGTGCCGTAATGCATGAAGAACAAAAAGGTAATCTGAATGTCCATATGTAAGTGTAGAAAACGAAGGGGCTACTAACTCTCTGCCCTCATATCACTGGTCACGTTCGGATCAATCAAAACACTGCATCTGCAAAAAATTAATTCACGTTTGTCACACCAAATTATTAAGGATAAAAGTAAATTCTATCTATAAAATATTCAGACAAATTTTAGTGAAACTCAGAGCCTTCTTAAATAATTTTACGAAACCCATACTTATCTACAGATACAAATCTCTTAAATGTCACGAGAATTTAAATGTTCTTTTTAGTAGTTTTAGTAAAAAACGAGCCTTTAATTAATTTTTGCATGAGTCATATTCATTATAAAGAGTGTTTCAAGTAGGAATTAGGTCAAGTTGTTTCTAAAGCAATATTCTCAAATACAATTGAATACATTTTTTAATAATTCTAATTTTTTCATCAGTATGGTCGGATTTAATAAGAGAGCCTGGCAAACCTAACCTCACATTACGGATTTCATTATCCTCACAGCTGGTCACAACCACAGTAAACTCTAGCATCTCCTCCACGAATCCAGGCGCATTGTGAAGGACATTCAGTTTTATGTTCGGCTTCCTAGAAGTAACTCTGTTAAAAAATTGTTCATTTATATATAATTTAAATCATTTCAATGAAAAAAAATTTGTTAGAATTAAGCGATGTAAGATATTTAATTATAAGCTAAGCTAACTCAGATTATTTTCTTGACTAAGTCAGCCAATATAATTGAAAAATCATTAGAATGCAGATGTACTAACTTAGCGAAAGGTTCCATCCTGATAGCCTGCCACCTATCTTCATCCTTTTTCGGTATGGCGGATGGTTCCGGGAAGAAATTCTTCTGTAAGCAGACCATCGGAGGAGCACTGTCCAAACTCGTTCCATTCCACAACAAGTTAAACTTTGGCAAGTTGGTTTTCTCAGTTTTTATATTCTGGCCCATCTCCATGACCATGGATAACACCTTCGCCGATAACAATGTTAACGTATAATATTTTGTATTGACAGCATTGTCGAATATATAATTACAATAATAATAAACGAAATTAAATACAGCATAAAATACAAAAGAGCAACCAAAGAAAGCACCGACCTCGATTTGTCCGCCAACATCACTGGGCAATGAAATAAATTTGAAAGTGACCACTTTAACTTTCCCGTAAGAGAGTTTCAACATTTTGCCAACGCCTTCTTCAATTTTATAATCATCTTCGTTGTCGTCGTCGCCGTCACTCATTACGGTCATCAATCGGTTGCTGGTGAAGTTGGAGTTGGAATCATTGTATTGCCAGAAGCAGCATTCATTGTACGACTGGTGCAGTGTTTTTTATATAAAGATCGAGATGAGATGATGGAAACAATAACGCCAATGAAGCCACGCAAAGTGGACAATTTAAATTAAAATTCAATAACTATCTGGATCAAAAAATTGAAATTTAACAACTATCTGGACCGAAACAATTTTGAACAGGAGCGTGAAAATAGTACAGCATTCACTAACTGAATTGTTGAACGTGATGGATAACTTTTTGAAGTAAATAGGTTCCGGCGCATGAGATCTGCGTAAAACAAATGTTCAACCTCTCATTTTAATTTTTAATTATCATTTATTAAATTGTTGAATAAATTCAGAAAGCAAAATAGATGTTAAAAATGAATACCTCAAAAAAACTTGTAACTCTATGTAAGTGTCCACAGAAAAGATCTCTTTTGCAAACTGAATCCGGACTTCAACTGAAAGAAACATCGATCAAATTATTGAAAAAATTGCAAACTTTAAAAAATAAAATTTAATAGCTGAAATATAAAATAATGCAACTAGGTTTTGTGAGATAAAATTGTTAGGCAACGTAGCTTATACAACAGTTGGGACACTAATGATAATTAACATACAATATTAAGTCAAATCATTTGACCAACTAAGTATGAACTTGTTTGTTGCAGGCATTAAGTTATGCCGGTTAAACATGCTTATTTAGTTGCCCACAGACAGAAAACCAATGTATTATTGTATTATGTATCAATGTATTATTGATAAAACCAACAAAAACATTTTATTAACTCTATTTAATGTGTATATAGCTGGAGTTTGCTACTGAGGAAATGAATATAACTGAATCTAATCTACACCTTTCGAATTCATTAATGAATTGATCGATTACAACAAAGGTTCAAGTTGATCTGGCTGAAAGTATGGATGAATAAGAAATCATTCGAAGGGTAGAATGTGATGTCTCTGGAAATGGTTGACGCTAAAAAGATTTTAATGGTTGGGGAACCTCTCTAGGTTTCAAATGAAAATATTGATTACTTCAAAAATAAAAAGTTAGATGTGTAAGCGAACTATTTTCAGTCCAATATTTAATAATGATCCAAAAAAATTTGGTGAAATCGGAAAGTTAAAATGGAAAAATTGAAATTACGTTTAGTGGTAATACAGATGACAAGCTCAATGAGAAGATATCGAAAGGTTTTCAGTCATATTTGACGACAATTTGACGCACCTGATGATGTTTTCACTCTAATATTTAAACCGACTTTAAAGAAAAATTAAAATACAATAAAAATCTTACGAAGTATTCAACGCTCACGTTTGGACTAAACTCACCGCTATTCGTGAATGGATCTTCAATCCGAATCCAGCTAAACATGAAACAACAAACAAGTTGCCGTCATTTTTCATCTCTTCAACAAAAAAACTTGCTCATACAATTTTAATCTGTTTTTTTTTTCTTAAAATAACTTTTGTAACAAATTCACTTTCCATCTAAATGATAGCAACATTATCTAAAAATTGATGAGTAAAAAATTTTATCTAAGTCATTTTCAGCATTTTCAGAAAGGCTTAATGACGCTACGTGTAATCTAACAAGAACTGACTCATATGAATTCACATCAACTGAGTAAGCAGGATTGAAGGTGGTTTAGTATTATTTTCAAAAAGACAATATTCAATATATAATTAATGTTAACCACATGAGAACCTAACTTCATGTTTTTACTTTCGAATTAACTTAGTTTGACCAGTGGACTGTTACGAGATTGTTTTTAAAAATTTTATTTGATTTCAGGATAGTTTTCATTTCAATCCATTTATTTAGTGATAGTCATGTCATATTTAGATTGATTTGTTTCTAAATGCAAACGTTAAAAATTTATTAAAAGGTAGTTGATTAAACTTTTTTGGTGTAAATTGTTTGTACTGAAAGATAAGACAAACAAATCAAATACAATACAATACCATATAACACAACATGACACAACACAATACAATAAATTACAATACAATAAAATACAACGCAATGCAATATAATACAATACAATACGATACAATACGATACAACGCAATACAATTACAATACAATACAACACAACACAATATAATACAAACCAAATGAGTGAACACAACTCATCTCAATGCTGTAATCCTTCTTATCAGTTGATTGCGCATATGCATCCCAGGCTGAAACAGCTGAATGTAAGAAGGACTCTTTCACGTTTTCCTCAGCCGATGGGGTCTCACCCTACGTTTGTGGTTGTTGTTGTTGGTGGTGCTGTAGTTTTGCGGTTGTTGATGTTATTGTTTTGTAGTTCTGTGATGTTGGTGTTGTTGTTTTGTAAAGCAAAAGTTGTCGTTTTGTAGTTTTGTAATGTTTGTGTTGCTGTCTTGTAGTTTTGTAATGTTGATGTTGTTGCACAATACAAACAGTCTTGTGGAAACATTTGCTTGCTTGTGAATTACAACTAACAGTATAGCCGTCAAACATAATAACAACAACAATTATAAACAACAACAACAACAACAACAATAATAATAATAATAATTATTATTATTATTATTAATATCAATATAATGTTCCCCCAGTGTTAACTACATCCATTATATCCCATTCCTAATTTAATTTTCCACCAATTATTTTTAAAGACTTCGATTTAATTTTAAAAAATTCCTCACATTCCATTCATAATTTAATTTTCAACCAACATTAATTATCTGTTGAATATTTCTTTGCAGTCTCAACTTTTCATCCTTGCTAACCATTCCATCTGGTCAGTCAGGTTCATCAGATAAGGAAAACAAATTTTTCCAAAATAAAATTATTCTAATAAAATTTCCTAGGCTTATAATGTATAAAAACACAAGCGGGCAAACAAGTAACAAACTAAAACAAAACTACAACACAACAATATTAACATCACAAAAATTACAAAACCAACAACGTCAACAATGCAAAACAACAACAACAACATTACAAAACAACAACATCAACATTACAAAACTACACAACAACATCAACATTACAAAACAACAACAACATCAACATTACAAAACTACACAACAACATCAACATTACAAAACTACACAACAACATCGACATTAAAAAACTACACAACAACATCAACATTACAAAACAACAACACAACAACATTAACATCACAAAAATTACAAAACCAACAACATCAACATTACAAATTAAAACGCTGGCAGTCGTTAGATAGACGTGGTTAACCAACGCAGAAAAAAGATACAGACGCCAACAAGTTCGAGGCAGATGGTGACGTACTCACGAGGGCTGCACGATAAGTAGGCGCATCTATTGCATAAGTTGTGTTGATTTATTAAGTCACTTTACATCCAACAAAAATAACATTAAATTTTTTTACATTCCTCAGCGATAAAAAATATCCTTAAAAATATACCAATCCTTCTATAACTAAATATCCAAATAATCTTTGCTTGAAAATGAAATTTCATTTGTAAGATGAAACTTATAAAAAAAGGAAAAGCAAAAAACCACACAATACAATCAAATAATAATAACTCTCATTAGATGTTTAATTTAAATTCGACTCAAAAATTGAAAGAAACGGACGACAAACTTTAGCGCCATCTGGAGTATGGAAGTCAAGATGATCCACCAGCGTTCGTTTCTGTACTCCCAGGTCACTCTGGATAGGAGGCTTCAAAAGGACATTTATTTCATCAAACACATTCAAACACATTTCATCAACAACAGATACAAACTAACATGTTACATCAATAACAAAAACAAACACACGCAACTGCTGAAAAACTGCACAACAGAGCAATGGAGGGAAAAGCGATCAAAATTTATTAATAAGACAAGACATCGATGTACTAACGGCAGGGCTTTCGCGAATTCGTTGGCGTTGTAGTACTCACGTAACAACTGCACAGCTGACGGAACGTCATTCGACCAATGTTCATTATTAAACCGCGGATCAAGTGCAAACATACAAGGCGTGTCACAGCATCAGAAATAACAGTGGGTTTTTAAATAGTAAAGCTTGAATAGTGATCTAAAACAACGTAGAAAATTCAAGAAAAAAATCAAACAAGCGAACGATCGATCGATCAAATGAACGAATGAGCAAACAAATGAACAAACTTACTAAGATGTCTCTTCATTCTTGGCGACTTGAATTTCTTAGCATGAGTGATAGCATAGCCCAAAATAGGAATTATGATTTTCTGTTGAATTCATAACATTTACAATGTCTAAAATAACGTTTCATTTAATAATCTAGTATAATGTTTAGTACAGATTAATCATTTAACATCTGAATAAAAATATGAGATGTTTTAAGCGGAATAATCAAGATTTCATTTCATATCATTCCTCTAAGAGACATGAGATTACTTACCAGGTTTAACTATTTTGTTTTCGACTCATTTAAATTGTAATGAACTTATTAGGACAGTTATCAACACAGCGAACAATGGAAACCATCCAACACTTCATAGCCCCATAACAGTACAACAGCACATCCAACAGCAACTTAACAGAGCTCATTACTTCGCTTTTAAAATTAAAATAGGAATCACTTAATTCGTTTCGTGCCATCGTAGAACAGAATTTAAAAAACAGCTAAAGAAGAAAGATAAAAAAATGTTGTTAAGTAACGTTATTGGTACTGACGCAGTAGTCCACCTGCTTCTCTAAGATTTGCAGCGAGAGTATGCCTTCTCGTTCTTCCCTCAAATCAGGAGGTTCGATACCTTCAACAAAATATTTTCTTCAGAGTGAAAATTGCAATAAAATTGTTTCCATAATGATAATAACTCCTTTCACGTGTACAATAATAGGAAAAATTTTTCAAATTTAAGTAATATTTAAAAATTTTAGCCCACAGATCATCTCAGGCAGCAGCTGATATTTAACTGAAGTTGAAAAATTACTTTGATGCCCCTGCCTCCATGGTCTCTGACCGTAATAATCCAAGTTGTTCAAAGCTTCGATCAAATCACTGCAGGATCGTGCTGGAACACCCTGAGTTTCAAACGTTGTTGTTAAATGTTACAAACACGTTGAGTGCTGTAAAAATTGCATCTATGAATTAATAAGATATGCTAGTATTGACTTGGAAAATGCATGAAATCAATTATGAAAATAATTGTGAAATGAATGCAATAGAAAGTAATGATTTAGAGTGATGACTGTGGTATACAACTCTTAAGCTTTTTGTTGATTGTAGTGTTGCTACATGCTGTTTCGTTCCTTAAATCAACATTTTATGCGTTTTACTTGACTTCAAATTAAACCCTCGTTACCCAACTCAATGACACTCCAACTTTCATGACTAAATCTGGAAAGCTGAAGATCACTCCAACATCTCTTTGGTGCCAGATCAATGATGCCTGCGGCCTGATAGATTCCAGTATCTCTAATACGAACTACTCTTAAGTTCCAGTGCTTTCCACGTTGTACAAAACATTCAAAATGATGAAAACATTGCCAAGCTTGAAAACAGTTTAATTTCTAAATGCAATCAAATGAATCAACACAAAAGAGTTGAAAAGAAACGGGAAGATGTTCACAAAGGAAATTGAATGGCCCACTTGGCATATGGTCATTGAAAGAGATCTTCTGTTGCAAGAATGGTGAGCAGCCTGTTGATAATAAATTCCTGGGTGCTGGGTCAAGATGGCTGTCAGGCCTTGCTTGATGGCCTCATCAAACAAATCAGCAAAAACCAAAAATCTTCAAAATAATTTATGAACAAATTAATTTAAACTAATTTGGAGGAGTTTTTCAAAAATATTGTAAATATAATAAAAATATAAGTCTAATAAATTTTGACCGCATGAATAAATGCACGCCTGTTGTGCACGTATGTGTAAAGAAGAAATGAACCAACTGTTTCGACATCCATGCACTATGTTCGAATGAAAGTTCCGGAATCCCGGGCTTGTTTTTGAAGAAGTCAATGTGCTTTCTGAACTGAGATATGGCATCTAACGGTGTATTGTGCATAAAACACAACTTGCATATCTGCCAATGGTTCGTTGTTGAACAGTTTGTTATCACTCATACACACGAAATAACATAATTAAAACGCAATATTATTTATTATTCTCTTGCTAGTTCAGTTGGTTCAAAGTAACAAAAACAGTTAACAATGGCGGAATTGAATTGAATATGTTCAGTGGCTCAATTTTCAAGATAGTGCTGTAGAGTTACATCAGTGAAGCAGGCAAGTATAATATAAGATAACCTTGTATGTGAGGAACCCTGCAATAGTCTTAATTTCGAGAATGTTGAAGTCAAGAAACCTCAACTCCAAGATGTAGGCATAAGCTTGCTTGTAATACCTGCAGAATGTCAGCATGTTAATGACATGATGCTTCTAGCATCTGCAAAATGTTAACATGATTTTATAATGCTGTGTGCTTTACAAATCATTCCAACAGCATACGACTTTTTAAATAACTTCATGTTATAGTTAACTGAGGATGCACAAAAAATTTAAATGTAAAAATCACTTGAGAGCAGCATGTAAGTCCTGCTTTTGTTCATTGAAGAAGGCTATTTTGAACTGATGCCTTACGAAGAGTAACTGAAAATTTGTGCAAAAATAACGAAAGTTTATTCGTAGTATTTGAGGCAAAACAAAAAAAATACATCAGTAATTATTTCGTCGAACTTTGAGAACTGGCACATTACAAAAGGAGCTGATGAGTTCAGTTTATGAATGAATGAAGTTCAGTAAAAAAATATTATCAACTGAAGGAGCAATTAAGAAGCGACAGGGACTCACAGCATGAGTTGTTTTATTGAGTAAATCTTTGTGAGCCTTGGCCCTCCTAGCTTCAGTGTGGTAGTAAGTTTTTGAGTGATCAGCAAATGCTTGTTCCAACCTGTGCAATTGATTAGTCAGATATTCAGCTGAGAAGTTTCTTTCTATGTAGATGTTACACTAATGTTATGAGAAATAGAATCAGTATGACTTTTAAACATGCAAAAAATAAGCATAACGATAATTTGAGCACTATTTATAAATTAACAACGAAACTGAAAAATAAAAATTAAATAAAACTATTAGTTCAAAAGTGTCATTTAACATCAATTTGCGTACGACGGAGACTAAAAAGATATTGAAGACCTGCAACATGTTTTCATCTGCTAAACTTCTACTGAATTAATATATGAAACTGGGCTGGTGCGTGGTGCATACATTAATACAGAATGCACCAACTTTCATGACTGTAACCACATTTACACATATGACAGATGCTAAATTGGTTCAGTCTTGTCATCAATCTTGCTTATTTATTGCCTTGGTTCAGAATTATACAACTATAAAAAACAATTAAAACAAAAAAAGATGCCTTCTCATTTATTTCAAACATTTTGAACAACAGATCAGGCTACTAAAATTAAATTTAACTGAAACACGTTTTTCATCGTGAGACAAAACGATTATGAAACTTTCAAGCAATCAGGCACAAATGCTCAGAACCCCTGCAAACCATACTAAAAAATATTCATCT
>NW_008704124.1:1315201-1357968 GCF_000326865.2 Helobdella robusta | reverse complement strand
GTCTTGAACTACCTTCTTTTTAACTTCTAATTCTCGAGAGAGACGGAGCAGTCGCTGCTCGCGATCTTGTTCAATTGTTAGATTACGTCGGTTGGTCGCAGAACTTCGAGTAAATGTTGGTAATAGACCATAATTTTTACAATATTCTTTAAATTCTACCGAATGTTTGGCGTTAATAACGGCTATTAACAACATATATATATATATATATATATATATATATATATATATATCTCATAACCTTAATGCGAACATTTTTTACCTTCAATCAATCAATCAATCAATCAATCAATCAATCAATCAATCAATCAATCAATCAATCAATCAATCAATCAATCAATCAATCAATTAATCAATCAATCAATTAGCTTATAAAGCGCTATTTCCGCGATGTTCAACAGCGCTCCTCAATGAATTTTGAAAACAGATGGGTCTTGAGATCCGCTCTGAAATTCGCAAGTGATGGAGAAGTAGTCAGAGAAGTAAATAGAGAGTTCCAGAGAAAAGGACCAGAAATAGCAAAAGCAGATTTGGCAAAAGAGTGTTTAACACGAGTTAAGAAAAAGCGAGAAGACGATCGTAAACCGGGGCGTTTAGGTTCAAATAATATATCTGATAAATACTTAGGAAATAATTTAGATTGAGACTTATACATGAACGTGCAAATTTTAAAAATTATTCTATATTTTATAGGTAGCTACCTTGTCTTTTAATTAAAAATAACATTTTTGCATTATTTTCAGTAATGCACTCTCTTGTTTCATTTTGATTTCTGAAGAATATAACATACACCAGGGGTGGGCAAACTTTCCGCCGTGAGGGTCGCATATATAAATATAACATTCGATCGTTACGTACAACGCCTCGCGGGCCACATGTAACGGCTTGCCGGGCCATAGTTTGCCCACCTTAGACAATATACAATACACAACGTGTATTTAAAATATACAACATATATATACAATATACAACACGTATATACAATATACAACATGTATACAAACTACACAACATGTATATTCAATATACAACATGTATATACAATATAAACAACACCTGAGCGTGTATCCAGTGATATTTTCAGCAACGGAGATGACGTAGAGAAACTTGTTAGAGAGGTCGCAGGAGGAGCAAAGGGAGGAGGCACGCTCCGATGCAACGAGGTCCTCGCCTGGGGGCAGCGGTGCATTCTTTTGTATCAGAACGATGCCTATCTTGGTTGCTCTCCCGGCCAAATAATTTCTTCAAGGATGACATTTTTTTTAGTCTTTATTACGCAGAACGACTTACAAGGTTACATTAGTACAGATGATTAGGAAAATTTTTAAAAATAAACTAAACTGAGTCGAATGCATTTTACAAATACTAGATAGTTGATACCGAAAAATATTTAAAATTTTAGCCATCAAAAATTATTTTTTTATAGTTAAAATAAAATCCACACTTTTTCGGTTGCATTGTCTACTAATATAATATAGCATTTTCTGGCATTCATTGCTGATGAACATTTTAATATATTGTTAAACCATCACTGATATAATTTGATAAAGATTGTTCATAAAATAAAAACAACAAGATGAAGCTTCTTGACGAGATTGAGATTATTAAACGAAAACAACAACAGCAATGTGATGGTACTGTACTTGATGAATTTGAACTTTTCAAGACATTCCGCCTGTTTATCTTTCCACTGCACGTCATCCCAGTCGTAGTCAATGAAGAGGACCACTAAGGAAGGAATAATTTCAAGATGTTTCTTCATCCACGTGCACTTCAGAATACCTTTTGGAATGTACCAGTCGTACGTAGGCCTCTGTTACGTTTGTAGTAAAATTCACTTTTTTCTACCAGCAATGTTTACTAAATATCGAGGAGGTACAACATTATATCTCATTAATATCAAGGACAAAGAGTGCTATGTTTCAAAAGTCAAAACTAGTGATTATGCATTAGATTCTTGCAGTAAAATTATATTAAAGGTTAAAATCTGCACAAGTATCACCATTATTGTCATCACCACAACTTATATCTTATAGACCAGCTCATTAAACAATGGAGCTTCTGCTTCTCCCTGCTTGGCTTAATAAAATAAGTTTGAAGTATAATAATATCGTCAGGATAGATTTCCATCGCACACACACTGCATGTGACTTATGTGATTTTTTGCACATTTGAACAAAGCCAACACAGGCATTTCAACTATTATACTACATGACTGCCATAACAAAAAAGGAGCATATGAATATGAACAAGAACACTATCTCTAACAGTTGATGTTAACAACAACCATATAAGAAGCCCATTCCTAATAACTTTATTTATAAGAAAGTTAGTCATGAGTGTTAAACTGCATATATTTTATCAAAATTTTTTTACAATTTAAATTTCACAAAAGTCCAAAAGTCTTTGTTAACAAATATAAGTCACATTACATTACCATTACATCAAATATATATAACACCACACAAGAAAACAACATAACAACAGAACATATTCCAAATTTTTTATGTATGTTTTATTTATAACCCTATATTCAATTCATTCATTATAATTATAGATTTCGTTTTAGATTGAATGTAACAAATTCATTATTAAATTAGTTAATTAGTAGACAATTTTTTTTTGAAATTTTATATTACATTATTTAGTTTTTAAATATTATTAAGTATTTTTGAGTTGTTTAAAATTTAGAATTCTAGCAAGATACCTTCTGTCTACTTTTAGGGAGTTCCTGATTGATATCATGCAGTTTGTAATGCAGGAAGAACTTATCAACTTTATTATGATTTTTCGTGAAAGACTCCCAAACGGAATTATGGAGTGGGTTAGAGGGAACGTCAAGGCCAGTGAAAAGTATCAAACCAGTCGGACGCCTGAATAATTCGTTGGGAAATTCGCTAGCCCAAGACATCTTTTTCACTCCTTATTTTTATTTTACACCTAACTTACAAAAACAACAAGTTAATCTGAAATTTCAATTAAATTTGTAAATTCGAAGTAAATAAAATAATTATTATTAAAATTTTAAAGAATGCCTTTTTCAGTATTAAAAAAAATTAAATCTTGATCCTTGTTTGAGCTTGCTGACAAGTTATTTCACTTTTTATATTTGTTATTTAATTTTAATTCAATTTTATTGTGGAGCTGTTGTTTCTTCTTTAATTTAAATTAATTAAACTCATTAGAAAAAAGGTTTTTTAATATGATTAATTAAATTGGAACATCACTAACAACATTTATCAATGGGCAGACCTGCAGAAAAGTTGTTTACGTTTATGTTAAGTCTACTTTTCATTGTTTAGTGAAGGTACGTTTTTTTATATATCTGAAAAAATTTGAGTCTGCGTTATCAGAATTGAGAGCTGTTGATTGTTGAATAATAATTAAAAAATGATTTATTTGGTAATATATCAATGATTTATTAAATAATATACTAATGATTAATAGAGTCATTTTAAATATGTTAAACTAATAAAAAAAAACAAAAGTTTGATTGAAATGAGTATTTTTGCTTATAAAGATACTAAATAATTTAGCGTTATTTGTAATCTTTGTAAATGGGTCATCTGTGACCTTACGGTTGGTTTAAAAAATAGAGACGATACACTATACATACAGCCATAACAGTTGATTCTGCTTATTGAAGAGTGGTTTGGCAGGTAAAACCTTTATATATTTTGTTATATTTATCAGTAAGTTTAATTAATTATTAAATAGTATTTGCTAGATTCACTTATTTACATTACAATTTTCTCTTTTATTAGTATTCGTATTTTTAAAAAGTTTCAGCCACAAACACACATTTTATGCACCTAACTAAAGACACGTGAATCAACGCATCACGCACATTGCATCTACTAATAGGTTGGAATCTCTTTACATTAAAACCTAGTCGCCGTAACAGCATGGCCAGGAAACTTAACCATTACAACATTAATTTATTATGGTAGATTGGAATCTCATTGAATTCAATTCCGCTGAGTGAACATAAGAAAAGGCGCCGATAACGATTAAACCATCCTCCAACCCTATCAATGAAAAATTTGAAAAATGTCCCTCAAATAATGTGAAAACCGAATAACTAAATATGGTTTAAAATAAAATAAAAGGCGGTTAAACGACTAAGAGATTAGCACGTAGGACCGGCACAAACTGCTGCCAAAGCATATATGTCACCTTTGTAATATAATCTTCAAAGTAATAAAGTGAAGTTCAGTTCAATTCTTCTGACACATTTAACTTTTTTATTGGTGCTATTTATCAAACTTTTGTTAAAACTAATCTATGACTGAAATCTGGATCGTATTAAATTTAAAAAATCGTGGGGAATCGTGACTGAAATCTGGATCGTATTAAATTTAAAAAATCGTGGGGATCGAGACATTAACTTTTAAAAACTATGCATTCGTTTATGTCGTTAATTCATGCATTCAGGTAGCAAATATATTTCTATTAATATCATACTTTATTTTAAAATTTATAAAGTAATAAGCCTTAAAAATAACCTTGAAAAATGTTGTCCTTAAATAGTAATCTCGCCTTGACAGCACTGAAGGATTTATTTATATCTGTCTACCTTTGAATGAAGAAATAAAACCGAATGAATTTAAAGTTTTTGATACAAGGTCGGTGCATTTAGATTTCCATTTTCAGCCATTATGATTTCCATTCCATCGTATCCTGTTCAGTTCATGGCTCTAGCACTAGATAAAGATATATATCGTTCAAAGTTCATTTAATTAGAAAAAGTACACATAAATTTGTACTAATAAAGTGTGAACAGTACAACCAAACTATTAATTTAGCCTGTTGATTTTTAATTATTTTGCCAATCGCTGTACGGTTGTGGTTATTTTTGTTCTTTTTCACGATGCTTTCATTTTTAACGCTCGCTTCATATACGTATACATCGTAGAAAAACAACGCACCTTATAGGATATGCGAAAATGTAGCAGAGACGTGTAGCGGTCGTGTTTTTAAACGCCAAGCCAAGCCTGGTTTTAAGCTACCACATAACAGAATAATGACTTAATCCGTCAAACATTTAGTCTGCTGTTTTGTGAACAACGCTAATGGAAACAGGAAGCCAATGCAGCATGGCAAGGAAACTGAAGGAGTTAGAAAGAGGAGGCTGGTCGATAACGAGTCAGACAACTTTCTAGTTTTTTAGTAAATGAGCGAGAAACGTTTCGCAGGAGAGAATCGCCGGGGTGAAATTTTGATAGAATTAGACAATTACCAAGAGTGCTGGTAGCATTAACGTTTTTCATTATTTCAACTGATTAATATTGAGGTTAATAGTTGTTAGTTTGGTTAAATAAATCTGTCACTTTGAAGTCATCCAGTTAGCTTACGTTTTAGATTAGAAAATAATTCTAAATGGGTGGTCAAAAATGAGAGCCATTTTTTAATGGCATCATTTTATTCAAAAGATTTTCTGTATATTTGATAGACAACGGGCTTTGCTTTTTTGTATTAAAGATTTATTTGTGAAGCGCTCAGTGTAATTTTTTTATACTGTGGCATATCCTCTTTGATAGAACAACAAAAAATAATTTTTAAAGCTAATTAAATTTATTACTTTCTTAAATCATTTAAAACAAAGTTGCATAACAATTGCTAAACATTTTTTCCGTAGAAATTTTGAATTGGTGCAAGTTGTGCCCTGCTAAGTACTCTGATACATGTACTGATAAGGTAGTGTTTACTGACATGTGTATATATCTAACTTTCATTTTTTACAGTTTTTGAGCGGTTGATCTACTTTAGATGGAATGTAACAGAAAGGGGAAAATTTATAATGAAGATTTTCTCGTGGTCCGATTAATAATTTTGCGGGTTTTGCCAATATTGAATTTAGTTTAGGAATCGTCTGAATTTACACTTCCATGAGTTTTCTTCAATTTAAACAATTAACAAAGAAATACCGCCAACAACAATATTATTTGCATTATAAAAATTGTCCTTAGAAAAATAAATTTATATTATTGATTTTCTTTTTCTATTTACGTTCGAAAACGTATTATTCAATGAACACGTTTAGCAAATAGTTTCATTTATTTTCAATCAGCTCGAAACAATGTATATACATATATACATATATGTCTGCATTTGAAGCAACCACACACTACAATGAAAGAAACTAAATAGGTCTAGCTGAACTTTCGTCTTTTTAATCTCCTTGACAATTATCTTTGAACAAAAATTTTGAATTAATTTATAATTTTTTACATTTTTATTTTTAAAAAGTTTAATTCGGTAACTATTGGGTTACCATAAACAAAATTATAAACACTTTTCTTAATATTTAGTATTGATATATTATGTTATTATTAATTCCGTCTTAACCAATTCTTGGAAGAATCGACGACATACAGCGCGCATGGTTGAATTAAAAAACCTGTTAATAGCTAATGGGTTGTTTGACTCTGTTCGATGTAGGATAAGAAGTTGAATAACTACTAAGGTACAAATGGTAGGAGAAAGTGGAGTGAGAAGAATCAAGTTCAGTTAATAGTGCGTTGAATGGGTGCTTGTTTGCACATTAATAATAAAGTTTTGGAGTGAAGTTTTGTCGAAGGAATCAGGTTAAATGATATTCATCAACTAGTGTATATTTGAGGCAATTAGTTTTCATTTAACAATTTATCTATATGAAAATTAAAACTACACGCACATGCGCGCACGCACACACACAAACAGACAAACACACAATTATTTTATGTATTTATTTATTTAATTATTTACATACCTTATTTTTAATAAAGTTTATTAACACTCTATTTTTATATTCACATCAAATGATCTTCATTATATTGGACCCCCGAGCAACTACTCACAGAACGCAGCACAGCATAATGTTTCACATGACAGAGATGCAACAGCCAAATTACCAATTTATGTGTCTAACTTTTCTGTCTGAGTGCACTGTGAATTATTTCTTTTACATAATTATAAATACATAATAATAACAATAATTAACTGTTTCTCAAGTCTGCATCCAAATCATCCTATCTATCTAAATATAACATGTTCACGAGTTATGAACTACTTACACTTTTAATCTTTACCAGACGACCTATTAGAGACATTAAATTTTTTATTCGCCAATAATTTGTACGATAAAAGGCACAAATATTGAAATTTCGCAATTTAAAAAAAACTCTAAAATGTGTTGTCCAAACAAAACCTAAATGTAAGACACGTTCTCAAATTCATAAAAGAACTTACAATTAAAAATTAACAAAAAGATAAACACCGTTCATGTTGGATGAAAGCGGCTTCTAATTTGTTGGGTCGCATTAAGAAGAATTTAGAAACGTGGAAAATCCGAAAGAGAGAGGATAGACACGGAGATGGTACCGTGGTTATTGCATCTCAACGTAGTTTTCATCATTTAAAAGCCGTTGCACTCGTTCTATTTAGAAAGTCGAATTTTTAACCGGATACCCACGTTAACTGATTAAGTGCACAGCTAGTATATAAATGTGCGTATATATATATATATATATATATATATATAAATACTATATATATAGTATATATATATATTTATGTTGTGTATGTGTGTGTGTGTGTCTGTCTATATGCTACACATAGACAGTTTTTTTTCTGTCTTTTTGTATACTTCCTATCATGGCTATTAAATTCATTTTATGTTATTGACTATATAACACACGCACACACACACACACACACACACATATATATATATATATATATATATGTGTGTGTGTGTGTGTGTGTGTGCGTGTGAACTACAAACATGTATTTAAAACAAATGCAATCTATTTAACACGTATTACAGCTGTTACTTTGCGCGTGCAGTAATGATATGTAGATGGATGGATGGAAAGATGGATATACAGATGGGGAAGGATGGATGGATAGACGGATAACGAATGAAGCGTTGATCGTATTGTATATCAACAAAACATAAAACAAAGTCTGTTTTATTAATATCATTTTTATTTTTGCGTTCATCGTTCAGGCGTAAAGACATTAAATGTTTTAAAACCAGTGTTAAATATTGAATAGAATTCAAATAAAATTATAATGCATTGTAATGTAAAGTAATTAACATTTCTTATTATTATATGGTGGTTGCAACTGAACTGGATACATGTTCAAACGCAACAAACATTTAACAAAATCAGTTATAAACTATGATAAACGATAACAACCAATAATTAGTGACATTTAATGAACATTATTAATTATCCAACCATGAACTGATTGCCATTAAAAGCAATAAAATGAAATGGAAAAGTGTATCAACACGGCGTTCATCGATAAAAAAATTTTTTCCACAAGTCTGATATTATTTAAAATGACAGATTTCGATGTATATGAAATGAAATGTTGAATATAGAAAGTTGGCTGAATGTGCACGTCCTAACGAGAATTTTCTTCGAATTGAACGTGTGCCAGTGATTTAAAACTATCCAGGGGTTGCATTATTTATTAACAAAGAAAACGAACGATAAAAAGTTGAAAAATGATAAAAAAAAACTGATAAATATTTCATTCAAATTCATATTGCTTGGAAAGTTAATTTTTTTTATAAATATAATAAAATGCTTCTAAGAAATTCATAAAAATATGATAAAAAATTTCCTAATTTTGCATACCTACGATCGAATGCAGCGGAGCTATTAAACTGTCGCAGTGTTATGATGTTGACGTTTCGCAGCTCTAGGTTCAAACACTTCGTGACCAATTATGTGAAAAAGAATTTTACATAAACAAATCAAGACCTCGTTTCGTTTGTTTTGTTTAAATAAAATGCGTTTTAACGGCTCTTTAAAAGTTTTTAAACTTCTACGTATGATGAACAAAAGTTTATATACATATATATATATATATATATATATATATATATATATATATATATATACATATAATATGTATAGAACTGCTTGCAGCTGATACACGTGTAATGGATGATAGTAAACTAACATATAAAAATAAAGGTGATGGCAATATGTGAATGTCTTTAAATATAATTTTACTGCACACTAATGTTAGATAGCATACATTATTTTCAATTTCGTGAGCGCCTGTACAAAATAAAAGTATAGTTCGTACGTGGAGACATGCAGATATTGTAGATATTGTTCTTAATGCAAGTCTGTGAAGATTTGTGCAGGCGGCGTCTGCAAGCATGCATGCATGCCACTTACACAATCATTTTTCCAGATGTATTGGAAAATAGATGTTATGTGTTCAATGAAACAAGTTCAGCAACGGATGAAACTAATGAAAAAAATTAAACTAATGGTTTTAATGAACGTTGGCTAATTAATGAAACTGTATGGTAAACATTGAAGCTGAACAATGATTCAAATAATCATGGAAACACATCACTGAAGAAACATTCAACAAAAATAACGACATGACACAATTTATTATGAAATTACTCTCAATTAACTTATGAATATTTAATTTTGTTGAATTGATGGAAAAATAAAATATGATTAATTCTATAGTGGATGGTTCAATCAATTAAGTCGAAAATGGAAATACGTATAAACAGTATAAATATTTCCGATTATGTGTATAATTATTATTCTATTTTTTAACTAATGTCGCATGCAGACATTATATATATATATATATATATATATAAAATATATATATATAATATATATATGACACTAGTTAAATTATTCATTCACGCAAACTTATACCTTGCATATATGCAAGCAAACATATAAACATGTATATATATATATATATATATATATATATATATATGTGTGTACACATATACACGTGTATGTGTTAGTGGATGTACGTGTGTGTGCGTGCGTGTGTACAAAATTACATCCATACTTAAACATAATGCCAGTTTCAAAATTTTACACAAGACCCAGCGTTAGACAATAAAAAAAATGTCATATATCACAGTGAGTTTGTTACAAAAGTTTCTATTTAGGAAGCCATTAAATGGCGGCAAAAGGTATTCATAAATGTTCCTCTAATGCATCAATCCATTCTTGCGTAAATATAATGTTGTTGTTGAATTTTCGCAGTTCAATTCAATGCAGCCATCTAAAAATTTTTGTTCCCGACGTGTTCTGCCAAAAATTTTCAGGCTTATTTGTACTCATGTATTTAAACGTAAGCACCATTTTTTAAGTTGCGCCCCCCCAGAAAATCAAATTTTGAAAAAATCGAAATGAACTATCACTTGTCATTTCATTAAATATCACATAATTTTTCGAATGAAAGCTGAAACTTTTAATAAAATACAAAAAAAATACTAAAGGAGCAAGCACGCACATACACCGCGCGAGCGCACACACGTACATTTGCACGCATTTCGGTGCCTAAGAAAGCACTATTGAAGGAACTTCAAAGTTTTCGAAAGAAAGTTGTTTAATTTATGTGTTATGAACGTTAGTATAATGCAAAAATAAACAATAACTAAAAAAATAAAACTGCATTTACGTACGTTAAGTGTGTGTTGTGTTACTGCATTATACATGTGAGCATTTAAACATAAGTGAATGGTGTCGTGAATATGGTTCAACCTTAACATTATGTATAATTTAGAAAAAAAAATTGTTTATATGGGTTAAATGTGTTATGCACAAATTATCTTATACACTAACGCACATCCATATAATTTCCACTACTTTCGTTTGTGAGTTACAAAAATATTTGCGATATAAAACTAACTTGCGTGTGTGCTTGCGTGTCTGTCCTTAGATTCTAGTTTTACAAACGTACACGCATACGTACGTACAAATAGATCATATGTATATATATATATATATATATATATATATACCTTAATCGTATGTGCATCACAAGGTATGCACATATGCATGGAGTCCTATACTTTCGTTACACAGGCATGCATTCAGGTATCACTGCAAATCGAGGCACTCATACAAAAGCGTACATGTTTACAATACGTACGAACATACATACATACATATATAAATACACAAACATATATATATATATATAATTTATTTATTTACAACATGGAATATATATGCGTTTCTATTTATAAATATTTACAGAATTATTCAATTATATACATAAACATATATCGCGTTAACGTTGGGAGAATTGCTGGTATTTGAATTAAAAGTTTGTCTTTTCAATTTTTCTTACTTTTCTGGAATTAGTCTAATATATAAAAATTAAAGATAAAATTATCATCTAGTCATCTTGCAAATAAGCCTATTTTGATATGTCAGCATTCTTCAGTGCAAATTTTCTACCAATTAATCCACTAATAGACTCTGCATAAGAAGCAGAGTAAACCAAAGCAGCCTGAAAATGATTTCTGAAATATCGAAATAGGCCTATTGCACGATGAATTTGAGTAATAATTTTAATAAATTAGACAATTTCCAGAAATTTCTAATAAAAAAAAATTGAAAAGACAAATTTTAAATTGTTCAGTCAACAATTCGGTAGAATTCTTACAATATATATATACATATATATATATATACATATATACATGTATATATACATACATATATACATAAACCAGTGAGTTGAAGTAGTGTGATTAATGCCGTAGTTTATGATGTACATAAGTTAATGAGTTCGATTAAAATTAATTAGAATTATTAATTAATATCTACTTACTATAAGTAATTTAACACTTTACTAAAATTTAAAAACGTACATACATTGATACATACATACATATACAATAATATGAAGTATTACTAATGTTTATTATATACTAGGCTGACCGGTTTTCCAGGGTTAGTTCTTTTTTTGAGCAAGTTGTGCCTGCTGCCGAAAAGTCCACCAAACTATAAAAATGTTTCGATTTAATTTTATTACATCCATATAGATTCAAATCAATACGAAAAAGGGTTGTATGGAACTTTATGAAATTTTATTGGCAGACAACAGTTTTAAAGGGCTTTCATCCGCGTGCCAAATATAGTAGACCAAAGAAATTTTATTTTTAAGGGTTATTACAAGTAAACATTAGTATATTAACAATATTTTTTTAATTTTAGGTAATAATTATACTGGTTGATTTAGTTATTTTGTGACAACAATTTAACCGCTACGATTTGTCCCGGTTTTTCAATTTCTCGTCGGCCTATTATATATACAGAACTATTATATTATTTAACAATCAAGTTTACTTTTGGGACTGAATTATACATGAAAATAAGGCAGTTACTGATATATATATATATATATTTATATGCAGTAATTTTTGAAATCTACCAAATTTCTAGCGCTGGAAACTATCATAAACTACTGCTTTAATTATGGTCTTTTACCATCATATATATATATATATATATATATATATATATATATATATATCCGTTTTTTCATGCTTTTTGCTGAATAAAATTTAATTGAAATATATATATATATATATTATAATATTATACAGTTATTGATGAAAATCGCAGCATGTTCCGCGTTAGTTAGCTTCCTGTTTAATTTTTCTAACGGTGGATCGTAAATCATTAAAAAGCCAATTAAGTCGGAACTAGCTGTGATTTTCATCAATAATTGCATTTCTGACAGTCTTATTTCAATCTCTCTTTTTCTCTTTATATATATATATATATAATGTATATATAATATATGTAAAATGTATATATAGAGAGAAGCTATCAGGAAGACTCACGACGCACGTTCAAACTGGCGCTATAAAGAATCACATGAAAGAGAAACACAATACTAAAATTACTAGACAAATCTAGGAAAACAATGTTGAAATCTTACATTACAATAACAACCATTATAATTTACGACTAACCGAATTACTAATAGAACAAAGACATCCGATAATAAATATTCAACAACGGGCAATTGGAATCCTTCCCACTAATAAATTTAGAATCAGAGGAATCATCGATAACGATGACACGTAAAAGTGTCATATTGCACAAAGTTGAAGATCGTAATAACTAGTTAAATGATCGTTGAACATTGTTCTTATTAAACAAACAAAGAATTAACATTGTATAGATACTGTATACATATATACTTGAGCATTTGGCCACATACACAACGTATCCATTGGAATACCGAAGATGGTAAAGGAATAACGAAAAAAGCTTTTTTGTTCTATCATGCTTGAAATAAATAAAAATTTTGGTTTTGAACTCGAGAAACTTGACAATGATTTATGATCTACCCTTAGAAAAATCGAAAAATTAAACTGGAAGCTAACCCGGAACACGTTGTGATTTTCATCGGTAATTGCATTTATGTATACTGTATATATATATATATATATATTTATATATATATAATCCAATATATATATATATACATATACATTATAAATTATATATGTATTCAATATACACCATAAAAAGCACAAACTGTTAGAATTAGAATGAACATATGAAGTGAGATATTTTTAAAATATTTTTAAGAACGTAGACCTTGAACAGGCTTGTGCAAATGTAAATATTCCTAAGTAATACGTTATATCATGATCCTGTGATACATATCATATAATCATGTATACTTTTATATATGCATATATAAATATATATATGTAAATTCTGTTTATTGCAATGACTATTACATTTTTCTTTTTATTTCTTAGTATGTCTATATATATATATATAAATATATTAATAGTACATAGTTATATTATATTTACACATATAAATATACATTTAATAAACACACGCACGCACGCATATACATATGTTATATATATATATATATATATATATATATGTGTGTGGGTGTGTGTGTGTGTTTGTGTGTGTGTATTATGTTTGTTTATATCCACATAAATATACAGTGTCTATATGTACACTTTGGCTTAAACGAGTTTTAAGAAGTGGCAGTCTTACGTAACATTTTAAAGTTGGAAAATAATTGAAAATGAACAAAAATATGTCTCACTGATAAAAACTTTCGATTCTCCCTGTCTCTTTTTTTTTTATTAAGAAATATATTTTTGAGGTTATCCAAACTTGTTGAGAGCTTACAATGTTTAATTGGTGCGTGTTTCTAAATATGTCTAACATTTTTTCTGGTTTTATTTGTATAATTGCGTGTGTGACTAACAAAACTGAGAATAAGTGAATGAACATGTCGTTGACATGAACATCACGGTTACACAAATCTTAAAATAAACATCTTCCACTCATTGACCTGGTGATTTAAAACATATATTTAACATTCAATTTTCACAGTCAATCATTAAATTGTGGCATTATACATGTGGATATATTTGTGTTAGATTATTACAAGGGTAAAATAACTGACATTCACACCAATAAACTCGCAGCTGTGTGACTTTCACATTGAACGTTCGCACTTGCACGTGTTATAAAATGGAACCCATAAAAATATCGTACGATGAAATGTGTGTGATCAGAAAAATCAATTTATTGAAATAGAATGGAGATATTTTTTGTTACGTACTTTCATGTTGTGTGTTTGCAGTAATTATTTATCATCGCGACGAGAGATGCTCTATGCTCGAGCGTCAAGATACCATTTTTAACATTTTGTTTCATTTGTTGCTTGTTGAATCAGATCACAGGCATCGTATCACAAAGTTTTTTTTTTATATTCAGAGACCTCTAGGCACACGAACAGTCATCAACTTTCGCTCCCGTTATGTAATCATTCCTGATGTTGCTTGAATCGTCAAAGTAGACAAGTCTTATAGCAGAAGTTTTCACCGGGGTGCAGCACTGAGTGTTCACGTCCGTCATGCCGATCAAAACCTGGTTGGTTATGTGTGTCGCCGGATTATCCAATCTGTTGCCCAAAGTACACTGGCCATTGCAATAATGCGAGATAAACCTGTGTGGAGGATGTTTTTCAAAAATATAAAATATTTTCTGACTAAGAAATTTTCATACAGTGTGTTTCATCCAAAAAACAAATATACAAAAAATATAGAAAAAAATGTTACGAACATCCTAGGATGTATGATGAAATTCCAAGAGTAATTTTCAAAATTTATTTCAAGGGGGAACCGGCAACATTTTTTACCGATGGAGAACTCGTTGCAATCGTTGTCACTCTGGCTGATGTCTCTGCGATGTCTTGTTGAAAGTGAGTGTCCACTCTTTGGCTTCTTACCGAGCTCTATGTTAATGTAAGGACGCTGAAAATATTACAATTATTCATAAAAGTCAGTTTCTTATTTGTATATTAAAATCACGATTACTTCAGCACACCTCCACCAATAGCCACCTGATAAGCAACGAGCGTCATCATTGTGGCTTACACAATTTTATATGGCAGTCGTTTTCATAATTGTAATTATGAGCTCAGTTAATATTATTATTTGTGGTCATTCAACATTTAATCAACATTACATTTTTCCATTTGATTAACGATTTAAAAATTAAAATCTTTCATAATTATTATTCAACTTACATGACTTTCATCAATTTTTCCTTCTGAAGACGGAGTTACCAGCCGGTGAATGAGCGAATTCGTTCCGCTTAGATCAATTTTTAATCCAAAATTACTGTTTGAATCATCTATCCATTTGTTGATCTGTTTTTTTAAATCAAATTCGAACCACATGCATTCCTTGTCATCCATGTTTATTTCGTGCTTTTCTATTTCAAATTCTTGAGGAATGGCTTCATCCGACAGAAGATCTTTCAAATGGATGAACTCCTTATGAGTTTTGTTCAAGTGAGCAGCTTGTCTTCGCTGTCGGTGCCCGTTGTGGTGGCTAGGAGATCGATTATGTTCTAAACAGTGATGATGGTGATTTGTGTCATGGTGTTTGTGGCTGCTGTGGTTGCCATGATGGCGATGATGACGCTCGTGATGGAAACTGTTATTAATTTTCAGAATATATACGCCCATTGTTGCGCTTTTGATTTTGTAATTTTCAAGATTGTCTTGCAGATCAATGGAACATTTGAAAGAATTGGTGGAAGCAGTAGTTTGGTTTTCTTCCGCTAAAAAAGTTGACAATGAAATGTTTATATATTTTTTCGATATTTTTAATAGAAATAAAATAAGTGATGTCAACATGACAATTCATACTTTGCTACTTGGTTCCTCCAAGTTATAATATTCAACTATTTAAATGACATTTATACGAAAACAAATGACTGAAACAGATACAACCGAGAATGTAAATTTTGACATTTTTTGAAAATTTTATAAAAAAGTTTTTACTAAAATAAGATTTTAAATTTAATAATTAGCGTGCCAACGTTTAATTTTAACAGCAATTCCAATGCAAGATTTAATAATAAATTAGCCAACGATGCTGTGTATGTAACAAACGCTTTAAAGGAATTGCCACGATTGATTTGACCTGTTAAACATATTTTTTGCTCAAGATAAAAAACACGGAAACTCAAATTATCAACGGTTAAGTAGGATTATCTAACCCTGACAAAACTTGTAAATCCTGTCAGTTGATGTTTCTTCGCTGAATGAATCAAAATCGTCGGCATCGTCGTAGTCATCGTCAGTCTCATCTTTCGATTTAAGCTCATCATTTTGATAATTCTCAAAATAACTATCATGTGTGATGCTCGGTTTTTTTGATCGCCAGAACTCTGTGACATTCCTCGTTATGTTGACGCGGGGTGGGGCGACTAATTTTAATTTGCGTAGAATGTCTTCCTTTATGTACTCGATTCGAGTCAAGTACAACAATTCTTTATAATCGCATCTAGTGCAAAATGTTTCTGGGCGGCCACCAGTCCAAATTGGTCCTAGAGGTCCATCATCATTAGTACTGGCGCCATCAATCACTTTTCTTCCTACAGCGGTATTTCGTTTTTTTCTATTTGACTTTTTTAATGATTCGTGATTTTTTTCGTAGATGTTATCTGCAAAATTTGTAGACGTTTTTTTGTGTTGTGTTTTTTTGGGGTAAATATTTTCAGGGCTTTTTGTTTTGTTTATAGGTTGTGAGTGCTCGTTGAATGTTTCTTGCATAATTCGTTGTAGCTGCTGTGTATCTTTTTTGTCTGTCGATGATGATTCATTTGATTCTTTATTTACACTCAAGCGATCGTTCGTGTTGTTGTTGTTATAACTCTTAGTATCGTCGAATGAAAATTTAGTGGTAGTTTCAGCGGCAGCATCATTAGTAACAATGTGAACAGCTCCAGTGCTGACAGCAACATCGCCGACATTGCTGTTATAAATGGGGGATGATGTTGAAATATTTGAAGAAAAGTTTTTTGATAGCAATGAAGATGGCAATGAAATAACTGGAGATGATGTTTCTGATGGCAAAAATGATGACGATGATAATGACGATAATGGAGATAGCGAGAGCAATGATAATGACCGCTCCTTTCTACTGTTTTCTTCGGAATTTTCTTCAAATAGTTGATGGTCATCATCGTCGTTATCAACTGAAGCGGTGGATGTGTGTTTGTTGAATGTGTTGTTGTTGTCATGGAAAGGCTTGTTGCGCAGAAAATATTTATTACTGATATCACTATCGCAGCGTTCGATGAGGAACATAATGATTACTGCAACTGCAAAATATTTTCGAAACATGCTGCTGCCGATGGACCACTACAAACGGTCTGCTCCTTATGGTCATTAAAATTTTTAACTCCTGCCCTCCCCACTTTTTCACGTTTCGTTAGAAGGTGAATATTTTCAATTACTTATGCTGATCTCTGTTTTCTCAAATTTTTTTCATCGAAAATGAACGCAGGAAAACAAAATTAGATAGGTAGATGGAAAATCGTTGAAGAATGAACATTCGGTGTTACTATATTTCATTTGAGAACTACAACGATAGTTTTGGAAAGGTAAACTTCGTCTAATATCAACAGCTCCTGATAACTTGTTCAGAGCGATTTTCATCAATCAATCATTAAAATTCCAACTATGATTTTAAACAGATGTTTTGATCGCTACAATCTGAATTTGTTTGAATGTAATAATAATAAAATTTTGTTGTTTAATAGAAATCATAATTTTTTGTAAAAAAATTTTCAAATAGTTCTCAAATCTTTAATTGGTGTTATCGAAAATGAAAATATAGTTAATTTTACCAGTTATGAAGCTGAAAACAAAATATCGCTCTGACAATTTCTACTAGTTTTTCTATGCTTATTCTTTACTAACGCATTTTAAAACATTTTTTTTATTTGGTAGAAATGGCTAATAAATTATACATCTTATATTTTATGTTTCAATTAAGATAGTTAGTAAATAGCTTACAATAATAAGAAATAGTTAACAAAATAAATATCTCATATAAGGTCACTAAAAGTAAAGGTTGCAATCTGTAATTAATGAGCTGCAAAAGATATAGATACCACTCAACCGCTGTTATGTAAACCGGTTAACTCCGAAAAAATGCCTGCGAAATTTTTGATAATGATGATATCATTCAATTGCTGTTTCAATCAGTCAGACGTCTAGGTGAATATATAGTGTTTATTTATCATCATAAACAAAACAGAAAGAAGATTTAAAATTGAGAGCAACAAACAATGTGGGAAATAAACTAATGCTAGGAAACTAACGGAGCACTTTCTTCATCACGTTTAATGGTACGAAATCAAAACAGTGCCAACATTTTTTAATTTATGTAACATAAACTGCAGTGAAAGCATTTGTTTATACAAATCCAGACATCTGAAAAAATATGCAAACTAATATTGTGCATTACTCAATGCATTTATATGTAAATATATACATTATGCAATAAAATAAGTAATATGTAATTGCATATGTAATATATACACAATGTGTGTTGTGTGTTTGCACCTGTGTGTGTTTACGTTTGTGTGCGTGTGTGAAACGAAGAAATATAATGCTTATTTCTTCCATTTTAAAATTGTGACTGAAAATGTATTTTTTTTTAAATTTTCAACCAATAACATTACAGGATCTTTTTAATTGGTGGTTAATAAAAAGAAAGTAAAAATGTTTGCATTGCAACGATGTATAAAGGAGCATGTGTATAATATACACTGTGTATATGTATATGTATGTGTGTATGTGTATATATACACTGTATATATAATAATAATAACTATATATAATACATAATATAAAAAGTTACTACCAAAATTCTAAAGACTTCAATCACCATTGCCGCAATTAAGACGTGCTCCATAAACGACAACTCCCAGTTTTCCGGCCCAAATGATTGCACACAGTCTTTCCGTTCTATTCTAATAAAGGCTTTTTCGGAGTTCGTACACAGTAACCTCACGCCTTCACATTTTTTCAGATTATTTCTTAAGTTTCTCTATAATACTCTAAATTATTTTTTCAGCATACCCAAACTATTTAAATCTTTTACCAACGTCTGCCGTTTATCACCAAGGCCAGGGTATTTTTTTAATTTCTGAAGCCATTATCAAATTAATCTATTTTTTTGTCTTTCGATTTTTTTGCTGCAATATATACATATATATATATATATATATATATATATATATATATATATATATATATATATATAATTAGGGTTAAGATTGTTGTAGATACAACTGTTAAGAAATATCATGCATTTTCAGCTTTGATCAGTTTCCGGTTCAATTTTTCATTCTACGTACATTAATTTCAATATTTCAATCCGCACAAAGTTCATATTACATTGAAAATGGTAAAGGATTACCGAATAAAAGCATTTTTTGTATAAAATAAAAATGAGTAGTAAAGAAGAGTAGTTAAAAACTATGCTTTCTATATATAAAAAAGTTAAAAAACATTGACAAAATACGGTAGGAAATAATGAAAAACTGAATCAGAAATTAACCGCGTGTACATTATTAAAGAGTAGATTATAAGCTTCTATCGTTTAAAAAAATAACTTGAAGCCTCTGTAAGTGGCCTTCATGTTTGCAGGATGGCCCTTCAATACCTTACACGCATTAGAATGCTATATTTTTATCAGGAGGGTTAAAACGGCAAAATATAATATCGGTTTCTTTATTTTTCATCACCACCAACATTTTCGAAAAAAATTAAAACACCGAGAAAAATTTAAACCAAGTTTTTTTTGCTTATGTTGAATGAATTTTGTTTTTGTGCATATTAAACTAATTGAATATATAAAAATACTAAATACAAATTTGAGGCAAGCTTTGCAATAAAACCTGAATGTGTAAATTTTATAACCTAGCAAATTTTAAATACAAAATAACAAATAATGCACCATAAAGCCGATGAGAAGTTTTTTTTCCATTTTTGCATTGTTTATCAACACTTAATGCTTGGTAGGTCGCACATAGGTAATTAACAAGTGCCAGATGTTGGATGTTTCATAAGAAAGATCTTGCTCTGTGTGAATGAAGACAACGTATTAACCGGACAAAGTCGTTGGATAAATTAGAGCATCAGTCAAACAATTATGCCAATTTTCTAACTAGATAGATGATGGTTGGCTTGCTGACTGCGTTCATCACACGTTTTAATCTACACTCTTAAACCAATTATATAAGAACACTTTTATAAATGAAATATTGATGATTTGTTATTATTTATGTACCAGCATAATAACCAACCGTGTCAGAAAACATAATTCGTTAAAAAGAAAGCTTAACAACTTACTACAAAACTATTGATAGCTACAATTGATAACTAACGCTGAATTAATTTATAAACTTTTAAATACTACGAACAACGAAGGATAAAAAAACAGAAATTCAAATAGAAAGCCAAACTGATCTATTCGTGTTTCCAATTCGCTAACTTTCAACAGTGCAAGAAATATGTCAGACTCCATTTAAATAATTCAAATCACTTGGATGGATCCAGCACAGAAAATCTATAAATAGAAACGAAAGTACATACAACTAGAGAGCAACGACTGGATAGTAAGGGACAAATATTTTAAATATTTGAAACTATTCATACTCACTCATTCACTTCACTTCTTACTTGAAATATCATCTCTTCACTTTTACAGATTTGTTTGAACTTTTTTCTACTATGTGTTAATAAAAGACACACACACACACACGCACACACAAAGACAAGCCCATGCACACAAACGCATAATTTGTTTGTGTGTGTATATATATATATATATTGTATATATAATATATATATATATTGTATATATATATAATATATATATATATATATAAACAATTAAATAAATATATATATATATATAAACAATTAAATAAATAAATAAATATATATATATATATATATATAAACAATTAAATGTGCAGCACACACACACGCACAAACACACATGCACATACATACATCCCAGCCACACACATTGCCACCAACGCTAATATATATAAATATATGTATATATATATATATATTTATACATACATGTATATACATTTATTTCTATGGATAATTACATATTTTAACTTCCAAATTACTAATTGTAATGCAATTAATGTAGGAAACTGAGTTCACAATTAATGGCCTATTTAATATTTACAATAGCAATGCAACTATAAAATGATTAACATTGAATTCACCATATTGTATAATTATTATATATATGGAGGTAAAAATGTTACAGAACAGACTAAAAAATTTTTATTTATTTTATACATGCAAATTTTATTTTATTTCTTTAAATTTTTAGTTGCCAATCACAATTATAATTATATGTTGCAACTTATACATACTGAAAACAATTTGACTATGTCTATTTAAATTACATTTTGTTAATCAATAAGAGTAGGTATTTAGTATCAGAATTAGAGTTTGATTAATTAACTTACATGTTCAGTACACACATACGTCATATACATACGTATGCATGCTAATTTAAACACATATACGAGCGAACCCTATTCTTAATCCCGTTTGACTCGAAGGTCAGTAAGACCGTGTTTTTCAACCATTAACAACGAGGTAGTAAAGAAGGTGACTTCCAGTTTATTCACGATACTTTCAAAAAAGTACACAAACCTTACAGATTACTTCTACACTAAAACCACAACGACATTCCACAAATGGTAAAAAAAGCACACTAACTCTCTTATAACAGTCATAACTCACTTGTTTGTTTTGTTCAGCTTAGAGAGAAATCAATCTTTTCAGCCAGGCGGAAATAAATTTATTGAAACTAATGAAAAAACGATAGCTTGGCGCCAATTGACCGTGGAATAATTTTATTTTAAGGTCTCTTAAATAGTTTATTATTAACGTTATAACACCATCCAACTTGTATACTATATAGAAGACCTAGGAAACGGTCATGAAACAAAACTTTGTAAGTCTTATAAAGTTACAAGACAACTAATTATTAAATCTACACTTATTTTAATTTAATCTAATGCCAAATTTGCATTACTGTATTATTAATGCTTTTAAGCAGAACTTTCTTAATTGAACCGTCAGTTAAGACCAACATTAAAAGTGCAAATAATTAAATACAGCAATTAAATTTTGGCAACCCGCGTGAAATGGCGTACAGCTCCGTTTTATACACGTGAGATACAACTGAAAGAAAAGCCTGTTCTTACCTTATGTATTTATATTCTACCCATCCCATACGTACATACCATGCATTAAACGTTCTACATTGCATGAAAATGAACACTTTGCGCGATGTACATGTGCTTACATTTCAATTTAAATATATAATGTGAATATGTATGAATATGTATGCATTACATATACATACTTGGCAGTACATTTTTATGTTTTTACTTCATGCATGTTCGTGCATGTTAGTATGTTTGTATAATGTATTTTATCTGTATATGCGTATTTTTATACGTATTTATAATAATAACTGCATATTTTCCCTTTATTTAATAATGCGAGAATTCCGAGCTCTCAAGTTTGGAATCATTTAGCAATATCATCTCTTAACGAACATTTAGGCACGCACGCACTTACGCGCATCTACGCAAATGCAACGCACACACCAAAACAGACACCACACACACACACATGTAAGAACGCAAGATCTCTTTTAATGTTTTTATAATGAAAATTAATTGCTCGATGTAACCCATCGTATAGAGATGCTATCGTTGATTCTATTTATATTTTTTGTTCGATTGATACATTATAATTTCGCTTGTCCAAATAAGTTCCAACTTGTTTGGCATCATCTTCATTCATTTCAACTCATTTGTTTTTTTTCTTAATAAACATCACAACCGCCATATTTCTTCCAAAATTTTTCGTGTTTTATGACGTTTTCTAAAGCCGTAATCACCTCTCTCAGAAGATCAAAGATTTATACAACCGAAAACTTGAGGACTCTTTAAATAGAGAATTTGACAGAATGAACCGAAAATTGGTGTGGTAAGCAAAAAATGGTGGTTAGTCTAATTTTGGCCACAATAACTAACATTTGATTAATCTTTTGACATTCATAATTTTTCAAATTTTGGGCCCCCGTAAATCAACGTCGTCTAATCTACCACTAATCATTAATAACAAAAATTTTATTTAAAAAATTTAATTAACTTAAATAATTTACTTTTAAAATGTAACTTCAAAGGCATGTGGCTGACATCCTGATACTTAGTTCTTAGATGTTCAGCTGTTATCACGTGCCAACTGTTCGTCAAACGCATGAAAATTTAATGCTTAGTGTGTGATTGTAGGTTGAGTGCTTAAATTCGAGTTCAATGAACGAACATCCTTTTGAATAATTTAATTTCTCAGTTTCTCTTGCTTGCCAGGTAAGTTTATTTGCATACATGAAAGTACAAAATGTCACGAGCAAATAATGAAACCACGCACATTAAGAATGGTTATTTAGCTGATGTGTGTGACATTAGAACTAAGGTTTAATAGTTAGCAAGTAATATAGGCCACAATAAGTATCTAAAGATCTGACCTATTAGATCGTAGTTACAAGTACAGGCATAAAAATTTCAATCAGGTGGATGCAATAAATACCAGGCATATCGGTATATCATTTGATGAGTACATCTCTATGAAGTCTATAACCTTTTACGAAAATTTTGCACAAGATGTACATTGTACATGTGTGCAAATCAAATGTGTTATAAAAACTTACTTGTCAATCCGGTGCCAATATTTTTTTTAATCCAAATTTTAGTGGAAAAGAAGCGAGGAGATCAAAAAAGTAAAAATTACTGCTTAAATAAAAAATATACTCATTAAGCCAACAAAGACGAAACTAAAAGCAGTTTATAATATTTATGGCTATTCATAGAAAAAACTGACGTCCTTTTTTGAATAAGTTTTCATTAATATTGTTCAATAGGTTTTCGTACTTCTAAAACCACGTGTTATATACCGATTTAAAAAATTTTATCTCTATGTATAAGAGCTGCAAATTTAATTTTTTGTTGAGATCTTGTTGAGACTGTTATATTTAGCACTAATCTTTGCCAATTTTTTTCTTTTAGGACAGGACTGCCAATCCGTAGCCTCCTTTGGTTCTGTATAATAATAAGTGTCACCGTACTTAGTTCTCACGCATCTAAGGATGTAAGGATGTTTTAAATATCTATGTGATGCAGTTCCCTACTCTCATTCGTTTGTTATAAAATAAATCTTTCCATACACACCATGCACACATTATAAGCGTTCTAATTTATGTGAACTTATAATTAATGTTTCCGCATTGTCTTTGTACAGTTAGTTTACTATCCAGGGTACAAGCATTATAAGAATGGAATGGTGTGTGTGCGCGTGCGTGCGCGCACGTGTGTGTGTACATTAGAGCGATAGTAGGTCATCAAAATTGTCGTGCGTGACATACACAACCACCGATCATCATTCTGATTACTATCAAGTTTTCTTTCCGTAATTCTCTTGAATGATTTATAGTGGTGCTAATTTTCAAATGTAACTTCAAGCCTGCCCAGGCACATTTAAATGCAGTTGGTGGTCAGTTCTGGTGAATAAAATATAATAAGATAATTGGACTTCTTCTAGCCAGATGTCAGTCAAGGAGTGTACAACAAGAAGAAGAGATATAAATAGCTGAATAACATTGTTCACATTGTTCGGATTTTTCATCATTCAGCTTTTGAAAATTTAATTGGTTTCATTACGAGCGTTACAAAGTGTGAAGATCAACTATTTTTCGAATTAGCAACCTAATTAATTTCATCTGATTCTCTGTCACGTTCCATCAGCTTTGAAATAATCTGTCTAAAATTTTTAGTTTTAAAAACTTTTGGTGATTCCTACATTCTCTTCATTTTTAAGGCATTTGCTAATTTTTGGTAATAAATTTATTAGGCTTTTTTATTCTCTCAAGTGTTTTATTTTAATTATTTTTTACGAAAAAGTTGAAAAAAGAAAAGTATTCCTAAAAATTTAAAAATTTGTGACTATCGTTTATTAATATTTTGATTTTTAATTATCTTTCTTGTCTTTTACATTTGTTTTTATTTCCTGTTAATTATTTGTTGGCATTCAAAATGAAATATAAACTATAATCCTACCTAATATCAGCAAACATTATTTTCATATAAATAACTTTGAAATGAATGCAACTGTATGTAGCTATCAACGATTTAAAGCGTGAACTATGTTGTATGCAAATGCAAACAAATTGATCTAACGAGTCCATAAAGAAGAACTCCATAATTGCAACAAATGCAACGACTTGATAATGGTTATCCCCCGTTTCCAAAATTTTCAAATCTTATGCTTCTTCCAACAGCACAAACTAGACATTTTGCAAAACTTCATATTTCAAGGCAATTTTTTTTCCATCGTACAGCATACGATTTGAAACTTCTGAAATTTTTGTTTATGAATGAAACAAGCATTAATTATGTCGAGCTATTAAAAAATATTTGCTACTGAAATTAAAGTTCACGGTAATTCATAAATCCAAAAAAAAACTCAGATATCACAAGGAAAGCACCAACTCGAAAAAAATTCAAATTGAAGTTTCAACATTTCACGTAGAATTTCACCTGTTGTTGCTTTGTTAAGCCTAGTTCTACTACATCGCGTTACTTTTTATTTTAATAATAAAAATAAGGCGGATATTACACCAGATAAAAAGTTGTTGTCATGAAAAATACTAAAGAAAGACCTCAAAAACAGTAGAACACCAGCTCTCATTACTAACAATTCCTTCCAACAGCAGCCAAGTGACTAGCACAGCATTAAAGAAACATTATTTATTAGGTTGCTTTTATATTCATTTATAATTCGAGAGGCCACGTTTACAATAAATAACATAGAAAGCAAAGTCATTCGATAACAAAGAACTCTCTAAATGACCAAGGAATAATCAATACCGGTTGCTATAAGCTGGAATGCACATGTGTGTTTTGGAGTCCGTGCACACTTCACGTACAAAACTGTGAATCATTCTTGAAAAATTTTTTGTTGTACAAGCAAAACCATACGAATAAGAATAAATTAAAAATATTTCTTTCTTCTGTTTTTTTTTCTCTTCTGTACGCATCGAATTAAGAAGATGTTATATAAGCTGAAGCTTGCAGAGCAGACCGCAGATGTAACAGGTTTCACAAGTTTCTTTCCATCCTTTCCATCCATTAAGTGAATTATTGACAGATTGAAAAAAAAATATATCAGTGTCAGTAAAAACGTTGTCAAACCTGAGATGAAACTTGCATGTTAATATGAAGAAATAAGTAAATTGTATATATATATATATATATATATATATATATATTATATATATATATATATATATATATATTAGATTAAGACTGTCAGAAATGTAATTATTGATGAAAATTACAGCATGCTCTTCGGCATTAGTTAACTTAAAATATATATATATATATATATATATATATATATATATATATATATATATATATATATATATGTGTGTGTGTGTGTGTGTGTGTGTGTGTGTGTGTGTATGTGTGTGTGTGTGTGTGTGTGTGTGTGCGTGCATAAGTTTAAATCTGGACTGTTCATGAGCGTTGTAGTAAGTTAAGTAACAGCATTAAAAAATGATGCCACTTAAATGAGTAACACGCGAAACAGCTGTTCTAACTTTCAACCTAGCTGACATGTATTATTTATCATCATTTAAACTTTAGTATGCGGGTTAAATAAACTCGAGATAAGTTTCAAACTTCAAAACTAAACTTTTTATAAAGGCAAAATCGTTGAAAAAGTTTTTAAGGGTTGAATGAAAGAATGAATTTGAGCATAAGCCTAACTGTTATAAAAATTACTATTTAACAATTAAGTTGGTTTTTCATTCATATGGAATAATAATAATAACAAAGTTTAAAGTGGTTCAGTAGACTATCATCTGTGTAAGAACCCCTACAAAATAATTGTTTTAGTATTCTAACTCTCTTAGCTTGATTTTAAAGTTGTTGATTGAATCCACTGAGACAATTTCATCGCCAGCTCGTTCCAGGCGTTCATCTTGAAGAACTTGTATCTGTGACCTCTTTATCTTTTCCTTTTTTCTAGTTGAAAGAACCTGGTGAACGGCGTTTCTTCTTTTCCAGTTATTAACTTATATGTCTAAACCAGATCTCCTCTGCATCTTCTCCTTTCTAGTGTTGTTAATCCGCATTCTTTCAGTCTATCTCTATATTCAAGTTTTCCAACTCCTTCGATCATCTTTGTTGCTCTATGCGGTACCCGTTCATGAATGTCTTTGTCCTTTTGCAGATCTGGACTCCAAACCTGTGAGCAGTACTCGAGATGAGGGGAATACTTTCATTTCATAGGGCAATAAAAATGTTCATGTCACAAAGTGATTGAAATATTTTATTAAATGCTTATAAATATTTTGGAGGGCTAAAACATTTTTTAGAATAATCATTAAAATAACATTTCAAAGATGAAACATTATTATTATTATCATTCAAATAGCAATAAATAATAAATCTTCAAGTTAACTCGCCTGACTTCAATAACAACCTGATGATGATCTGGCGCTGGAATGAATTGTGACGACATAAAAAGTCCTTGAGAATGAATGCTAATGACTTTCCGTAGGCCTAAAATGGTGCAGCAAATATAACGAAATAAATTTTCAGTACATCAGTGTGGCATCTTCTTATTTCATCTTTATTGAATGCATATGTTCTGATATTTGATGCAGAGTTTTAAAAAATAGGCAGGGAATTTTTTGGATTGCTAACTTTATACTTAAACGTTTAAAATCTGCTCGCGATGAAAAATGATTGTTTTACTTAACTTCAATATTAAACAACAGCAAATTTTTATGTTGATTAAATGAGCTTTGAAATTGTGTATGGCAGGCAACATTCGCACACACACGCACACACGCACACACACACACACACACACACACACACACACACACACACACACGAACATATAAAACGTTTTAAATTTAAAAATAAACGCACATTTTTACTTTAAAAATATTGGGACAAGGATATTTTTACTGATTTATTTTAAACTTTTTTCCTTTTTTTTTTAAATTTGCCTACAGTAAACAGTATATATGTTAATGTTTTTAACAATTCGAATGCTACATTTTTGTCTTGTTGAGTACCTACTTATGTTTGAATACGAGTTTTTTTTTATTAAATTTTAAATTTGATTTTGGTAAATAATTTTTAATTTTTACTGCATAAACAGTTTTGAATTTATATATTTTTATTAGGGTCTATAAATTAAAATTCCAACGTCTGAGAAGAAATTTTTATAAAAAATTTGTTTATCCGAAAATAAATTTGTTTACATTATTTAGCGAACCTTAAATTTACATCCGTGAATGAAAACAGAATTTTAAGCTACAAAAGTGGAAATGACAAAAACATTGTAGCTATCAAACATGGGTTCAAATGAAAAATAAATTAAGTAAAAAAGTTTTTTTCTTCTTGTCAACAGGAAGAAATTTTATCTTCGTAAAAAGAAAAAGTAGTAGTCAGGTTAGCTCAGGTTTGAGTCATGTTATACGCCGATGTTTACCAAAAATATTGAAGCCCCGGCTAAGTGAACTGTTGCCTCCATAGTTACATTACAACATCCACTTGGTGTGCATGTTGCAATGTTTGCAGTTTGCACGAACATGCTGCTTGCTTATTTGCTTGCAAGTTCTTCCTGTAGAAAGGCATTTTTTGGCAGAGAATTTAAAAGTCTGAATGAAATTTGAGCAGTTTTGCCTTTATCGTAGTTGCGTGATAAAGGAAAAGGCAGACTCCAAAATAATAAATGTTACACAAATTTAAAATATCTCCTCATCGATAGTGAAATTGTTGAAAAGTTTTCATAACATCATTAACGGGACATCAGAACTCGTTGCATCTATGTAAGACAGAGGTTTTTTCATCCTTATTAATACTATAGTAGATTGGTTTGTCGGTTTTTGATGATGCTAACATACCGTCAACAATGTATTAACAATTTTTTACAGCGTATAATTTGTTTATTTTATAAATTTTAAATTTGTTAAAAAAATTTGCTGTAGTAGGTAACAAATTAAAAAATGTTTTACGCAATTATAGCTCACCCGCATAGATATATATATGGATATATAAATGGATATTTTATATCCATGCTAACCCGTGCATTTTCGCTTAGTTCAAAATATTTACCGTTCTTCTTTCTAGTTAATTTTTTCTGATATTCAAATGAAAATTTGTCGAACATGTTTGTTGCACTTATGAAAAAAAAAATATTAGCGACGATTAGCTTCTCGAATAATTCCTCATAAAAAATGACTTTGAGACCAGAGTACAATACGTTAAATGTCAAAGCGAGAAGAACTTGCTATCAATCAATAATGCTGTCCTTCAGTTGATCCCACTCATTGCCAGCCATTAAAATAAAATGAACGTTACAATACATATGATGAAATAATAATAAAATTAGTTAAAATTTTCATATATTTCAAATGTGAAAAATTTATAAGTTATATTTCGTATAACAATTGAAATGATTCCAAACATGCTAATTTTTTTTAAAGTGACAGATTTAAAAAACTGAACGCAAGGTTAAAAAACAAAAACACGAGTTTTTTGAGTAACCATTTCAATCTTCCCTGTCGAATTGTACATTATGTACCTTACGTACCGACACACGTTTTGCACAGCTGGCAACGGATTTAACATAATAATGTTTTACTAATAGGCGAATTTCTTTTAACGAGAGGCTGTTAAATATGAACCTTTCATGTCGTATGTGTTGCATTATTTTTTATTATATATATATATATATATTGGATTTAGGCATATATATATATATATATATATATATATATATATATATATATATGATTATGTATATGATTTGGGTGGTTATAGAAAACAAAACTTGACACGCACACGCACATTAGTGTCAGTCAGAACTGATACTAGCATAACAAGTAACCACTCGTTGGTTTAATAAGATATGTATTATATGCTCTTTTTATAACCAGTGGCGGATCTAGGGGGTCGGAAGGGCGCTGCCTCCTCCCCACGTTGTGAGTGCTGTTTGTATTAAAAGTTAGTAAAAGTCGATGTTTTAACGAAAAAAGTAGTGTTTTTGAAAGGAAAATCGACATTATAAGCCAAAAGTTGGCCCACCATCAAAATTGTTGGCCCCCTCGTGAGCATTTCAGAAACAAATTTGTGAAAGCTAGTGTTAGTTAAATGTTATTGAAGAAATAATAACAGTTAAATTAATTTGCAAATCTTTGTTAGATTAGACGAGAATTGAAGTTAAAATTGTGAATAAATTTCGAATCTACACCCAATCTTTAGTTAAATTAATAACAACAATTTAAATTAAATTATGTCAAGGTTTGAACAACAGTCAAAATTAATATAAAAAAAGAACTAACGTTTTCATTATCTTTCAACTTAGTTAAAGAATGGAATGGAAAAGGAAAAGGGTTTAATGATTTTGAACTTTCGGCGCAAAACTTTCACCGAAATGAAATGATGTTTGGTTTGTTGTTGCTCCTGGTATCACGCGTGGGTCGAAGAAAAACTCTACTGGGCTCTACAGTGTACTGAATGTTCAGAATAGTTTCTAATGGGATTGCGCGTCGCTCAAAAAACATCTATCAATGCTGTTCATTCTTCACTTTTCTATTTTAGTTTGTTCACAGTGTGGAGTGGGAACCACACGTGCGACATGTTGGTAGATGCTTCCCTACGCAACCTAACGCATCGGTTCTGGCCGGTGCATCGTGACTCTTGAATATTCAACGGAATGTTGTGCATTGTCAGCTTAAAAACTCCTGCTGATTTATATTAGCGACAGATGGCAAATAAAAACAAGTCAAAATAAATAACTTTCGTTATATTTCCACGTTCATTTAAAATGTTTGCCACTTAAATTTTGCTAAAGTATTATGTATTATGGTTATAAAACGCGGCTTATAAATCTAAAATCAACTAATACAATTTGCTACAAATAAACCAACTCGTTAAATTGTAATAAAGTTGTTTGAAACACAAAGCTATCAACGTATACAATGATTCACATTTGTTATATTCATCCATTTATTTATTTATACACATTTATTTTATTGCATAGTAATGGAAAAAGTCACGGACATGAGCATTTAATATCACGACTGGCATTGTTGTGCTAACTTATTTAATCAAACATCATCTTGTATTATATCATGAAAGAGGAATGTAGATGAAAAAGATCTGATACAATAAAATCTCGAAGAACCGTAAATGCCATAAGTAAACATAAATGTGTAAGTACGAGCTCTCTCTCTCACGCACGCACACATACACGCAAACACACATACACACACACGTACACATACACGCACACCAACACGCATAATACACATATACGCACATACACACGCGCGCTTATGCACATACTAGCTCAAAAATATTTTTTCTGCTTGTCGAGTTTAGACGTTTGCCTGTCTCGACATTCAATAATAAATATGGAAAGTTGGATATATTTTGAAAATGCATTTTTATAAAAAATGTTTTGTTACGATGTTTTTATTTTTTTTCTATGTCCTCCACGACCTGTTCGGGATGCTTTTTTTAAAAACAATCTTATTTAATATTTTTTATTTAAATTTATATCGTATATTTTTGTCACATATATTTATTTATTTTGAAATAGACCAAAATTTAATTGACAGAAGTTGAATCAATTTTCATAAAATTTTTTTAGTTTCAAACAAAGTTGATTAAAATTTGTTCCAATTGTTTTAAAACTTTCTAATTAACATTTAAATTGAATAAACTTTGAAATTTCATCAAATAGTGCCGGTAAAATGTACTAATTAATACGGTTGGCTATGAGTGGTTCACCAAGGCAAAAAAATTGTTAAAGTAAAAAACTATAAATAAAAATATTAAATATTTAAAAAAGTGGATAAAATTTGTTGATAGCTAGCTATCTTGGTGTTATTTATTTATATTTTATATCTTATGGCCGGCCATGACCTCGTTCTTTCAAACAAACGGCTTAGTAAGCCTGGAAAAGTACAAAAGAATTTAGATTAGGAAATATGAAGGTCGCCATGCCATGGTTGAAATTGGTTTAACTGGCAAAATGCATTGATGTTATTTAAATTGTTTGAAAATATTTTTGGATTTTGGCCAATTTTATTTAATATTTTTAAATTGAAAATTTTTTATTTTTAGTTTGGTGTCATTTTTTGTATTTATTAAATATTTAAAAAAGTGGATAAAATTTGTTGATAGCTAGCTATCTTGGTGTTATTTATTTAGAGTGGCAATTGATCTAGTGAAACATTGGAAAGTGGAAACAATTTAGAGAAAATAAGTTTATCAATGTGTGCAACAAAGAGAAAAAATCATCCGTTGGAAAATTTTGACTGTTTATAAACAAAAAATATTTTAACTCTTCTGTAATTTACCTATACGCAACTTGAAGAAACCGCAAAGAAACAGTTAAGACGATTTCAGCCGCACTGTCTATTTGTTTCATTTGTCAAAATTATTTGTAATATCAAAGTCAAATTGCAATTTTAAAAAAATAAAATAATAATTATAATTATTATTATTGGTATATAAATAATAACAACATTACTTCTTTGTTATCACTTCTTAATCGAACTTTGATTTGTAATTGAACCTACAGTAGCCTAAAACTCATCTGAAGGAAAAATTTTTCAAAATATAACAAACAAAAATTGTTTCAAACTCAAGACATATGAAAATATAATTTTGTTTAAAATGGAACTTTAAAATTATAAATGTTCAACTCTTTGACATTAAAAATGTTTTTAGTTATAAAACTCAGGGTTCTCAACCAAAAATGTTCTTAGTTATAAAGCTCAGGGTTCTCAACAAAAAACAAAAAGTTTAATAGATGCGACTCATCACCAATAAGTTAAAAGTATAAAGTTTATAAAAAGAAAAACATTTAAACATCGTTATCTGCAATTTAATTTGGCCAATAAGTCTTTTTCGAATATTTGGATAATTGTTTGTGACAGGTGCATCTAGTTGGCTCTGCGGCGGTAATATTCTGTGAGGGCCAATAATTTTAGAATTATAAACAAAATTAGCATTCCCAATATTTTTATTAACTTTTCATTAATGAAACCAGGTTTTTATGCATACATATATGACAAATGTAACTTTTTTAGAAGTTGAGACAGTTTTTAAGGCAGACAGTTCACCACTGCAAACTCAACTGTGAAGCAATTGTCAAGCACACGTTCATCGGATTGATTATTCACATATGGCATATGAAACCTAATTTTCATCTCTTATAAAAGTACATTCTTGGTTGTCGTGACAGTATAAAAAACAAAACATGCAGTAAATAAATAACTACAAAAGCAGATATGTGTGATCATTTAGAATGCAGAATGAAGCGTGGGATCAGGCTCGTTAGAACCTATTTATAGTTCACTTTCTAGTGAACTTTTCTGCACGTTTGCAACAGATTCCGAAGAAGTCTGAAAAGATACGATAATTATAATTTTTTCTAAATTGCATACAATAACCACTTAACTACTAGATAGTTTTGCAAATTCAAAATTACAATTTCCAAACAAACTGTTAATCAGTTTTCAGTGAGAAAGGTTTCTACTCTTTGTGGCTCATCATGAACTGTTTTTTTAGACTATGCGTGAAAACTGAAAAAATTAATTTATTTCCAGAATATATGGAAAATAAAAACCAATAAATTAATCCGCTACCACCACCACTAATGTCCAGAGTTTAACTGGAAAGAACGATGGAAAAAAATAAAACATCATTGATGGATGTGATTGATACCGGAGACAGCAGTGTAACAAATTTATATGCACATCTATAAATCTATGTCTATATTACATACATATATATACATGCGTTAATATATATATATATATATATATTTATATATGAAAGTATATACATGCACACATACTGATATATATATATATATATATAACATATATAATGTAATATATACAATATATACATACGTACAGAATACATACATATACAATACATATACATATACGGATAATAAAAATATGTATGTACATGTATATAAATTTATAGGATTGCTTTTCCTATTCGTATAGATTTATTTAAAAACATACGCGCAAGTATGTAAGCACATTGCGCACTGTATATTTGTACATAAGCAATATATATATATATGTATATACATATATATATATATATATATGGGTGTATTGTATATATATATATATATATATACATATACATGCATGTGACCAGCTTGTATAGTGGCATATATGATGGGTGAATGTATGTTTGCGAAGGCATTTAATATTGATCTTGTTAAGAAAAACTGAGCTTATATTAGGATTGGGAAAGAATGGATGATGATGGATAGAGGGAAACGTGCGCACGCACAACTGGAATGTTCGTTAGTGATTTTATTAACACGGAAAATATTTTTGATTTTATCATTTCAATTTATAAATAGTTTCATGTGTGTTTTGTTTACTATTTCATTTTTTTTTATTCAAAGGTATTTGTGGCTAAATTGCATGAAATGGCTGAATATTTAACGTGTATGACAGTTGAATAACATAATCTAAAAATCCTTATTCGACGTCACGTAGTTGACATTAATTCTTTCAATATTTCATGAGTACATGTACATCAACTTTTTTGTCCTTTCAACAGAAACAGATTTTCTCAGACAACAACGTCCGCGATGAAGAAGCAACAAAAACATCCACAACAAACACTTGATTCACTTCGAATATTAACAAACTAATCTCAAAATGCTGGCAAATATTTTTCAACAGGAAAATTCGAAACAAACCCTCCAAAATAACATCGACTAAAATAGATGACGCCAACTTTCCTTTACATGTTGCGTACATTCATCAGCCCAATAACGTGAAGATGTCGTAACTAACTATCACATGAGGAAATATTGGTCAACACTACCATCATTATCATCATCATCCTTTTCCTCCTCACCATCACCATCATTGCCATCATCTTCATCACCAACAGTGTCATCATACAAAGTAGCATCATCAACATTATTATCACCGGCAACAGATATGCAAGCACACGAACTGAAACGTAATCATTGTCGATATTTATTGCATGCAAGCACACGCGCAACTCACGCACACACACACACATACAACATCTTCTTTATAGGTGACATAGCTACTACTAACAAAACCTTAACTTAGATACCATCAGCGTTATTAATCAATTAATCAAATGCTTAAATTGAATTCTCATGCGCCATCATCAGCATTTCATTTGAATTCATAGCTCTACACGAACCATCAAATTGCAACATCATCCCAAAAACCTCATACTACAAATTGATTGTCGATAAATGAAAATACATTGTGATTGTTTACATTCGTAATCAATGTCAAAGCAATTTGGGCTGCAAAAGATAAAAAAAATCCAAAATTCAACTCAATAGACAATCAATGGAAGTTGCGTTAGCAGCAGCTACTCTTAAGCACGATGACCAATCAATGCACGAGAGACTTTGAGAGAATTGCCTTCCTAAACTAAACAAATGAATCTGACGGAATTAGAACAATTTTTTCTCGTGAGTTTATTTTGGTGAGAGCGTTCATATTTTTCTGCAATTGTTGAAAATATGTAGAGGCAGGAGGTACATCTGTAGTTTATCTCCTTACTGTTTTTTAATCACTTTATTTGTTAACGGAGACTAAGATGAAGGATGTTTAACTTTTAAAAACGATCAGCTGAGTTTGCAAACTGGGAGCCGTTATTTGAGAGAGCTGGTAATTGAATTGTGATTACATCTGCCGGAAAATCAACCTTCAATGCTGTGATGGATTTGGTGAAAAAGTTCAACCCATTCAAGAAACATCGCTCACACCCGCATGAAGACCGACCCGTCTTTCACAACAACATTAGCAACAACAACAACAATAGCAACAACAACAGCAACGTATCAAACAACAACAGCAACAATCAAAATGCTGGTCGCAACAACAACAACAATCAATCAACGTCCAGATCTGAGATGACCAACTCAAAAAAGAAAGCCGCAACTGAGAAAGAATTGGTCAATTTGAACCATAAAATTGTTAGCCATGAAATTCTTTTTAATATTTTTTGATGTTAAGTTTTGTTTGCATAATTTGATATCTGATCTATCAATGAAGAACAAATGAGAAGAATGTCTGAATTAATTTATATATGAATGATTAAAAAGTTAAAATAAGTTTCATGTTTTAAGAATTGTTTTATTATAGTAAAAGATAAATTTGTAGTTTGTTGTTTGGGTAGTTTTTAATTTTTTGCTATGCTCGTCTTGGCAGCTTGTCCATTTGAACTTTACCTCGATTCTGCAGTGTCTTGTAAGGAGGCTGCCAAGTTTTCCAAACCAACATTAACGTTGCCAGATATTATGTAATGTAATGCCACAAAAAATAATCATAAAAACATACAAAGCATAACTTTTTCTATTTTGAACTTGTCGGGTTTTATGATTTTTCCTTCAAAGAAACAAGCGCTGTATGTGAACTTCAGTCAACGTCAGTCAACTTGCCGTCACTACAATTTATTATGGGGAAATAAAAATATAAGAAGAAAATTTTTTTGTAAAGAATGATGTTTCCTGTTTGTTTTGGATTGGTTGGGCCAAACTCATCTTATAACCTTTTCTATTTTTGTTTGACTTCATATGGAGTTCGAGTTTCTGAGCAATTCGATAATTTTCTAACTTTTTTCATACTGCCAGAGTGTCACATTTAATATTTTTTTCGTCGATTTATTTTTTCATTTTTTTTGCTCGTTTCAACAATAGTTTTTCACCAAATTTATTAAATTTATATCAGTTTACATTTTTATTCAGCAAGTAGAATATGGTCAAAAAGAAAAAAATACTAAAACCATGGCTAAAAACGTGACTAAACGAAATTTTTAAATATAAAATGGTTGTCAGGAATTTAAAGTGAAGGAAACCACATTTGTGTCAAACGTTCAAAGCATCGCTTGAATTATGATACCATGGTTGGAAATGTGAGATGTTGTTTTTAAAAACATTTCTGAGATGCCGATACAAAAATTTTAAACAAAAATTTCAATAAAAATAAATGTCGTGATTTTAAAACGTTATAAAAATTAACGATTTTATTTCATTTGAGAAAAATCTTAATTTATTTTACTCCACATAAAAAATTAAGTCGTTTGTTTGTTTTTTGAAGACATTTTTTTTATTTAAAATTACTAAAATTTATTTGATTTTTTGATAAAAATAATCACTTCACTATTTGAAAACAATAATATCAAACTATTTTTATGAAACGAAAAATATTTCTGGTTCGCAGTAGAAGTTTCTACGTTATTTCTGATACGTATGCAATATACATATATTTTGTTCGTGGCAAATTGTGCTGCCAATTTACTAAGTAGAACGTTGCATCAGACAGACGGATAGATCACTGATAATCGATGCGGGGGACAGAGAATCACGAACAACGTCCATTCCATGCGATGCATCATTGTTATTCTTTAAGAAAAGTTGTGCCGTCCAGGAAATATATTCTGCTCCATTTGTCGATAGGTTTCAATATTATCTTCGGGCAGATCCCATTTTCATCCATTTTGATAACATTAAATCGTTTTTTTGGATTTGAAGTTTTTTTTAAGTTTTCGAAACTGTTAACCTTAGAAAATCAGCTTGGAATATTTAATTACATATTTTACTTCGGAATTTCGAAAATGAATATCAGTAAAATGGTGCTTACTGTGTAGTTCAATGTTTATCGCTTCAAATATTTAATTCAGCCTTAAAAACTATGGCATTTTTACTATAAAATAGCGAATTCTTTTCTGTTACAAGTTTTAGATTATAGATTTTTAAATGATTACAAGATTAGAAGATTTTTGATTCTGAGACAAACTTGTAGAAAGTGTTAAAAATGGAAACCGACAGTTCTAATACAGACGAAGTTGTTTAAACACGCGGGCTTAAACACCTTAAATTTGAGGCAATCCCTGTAAGGCCCATTCATGAAAAGATTCTCACCACTCCTGCGTTTATTTTGAATCTTCCTAGTAACTCGCATTTTGATCAACAGCCTTTTTCATTTCTGATCACTCCAGCAGTTTCATTATTTCATCCCTTTTCTGCTGCAAACAGTTCCAATGTAAACTCATAAAAACTGCATGAAGTCATTTTTGTGCGCATCTGAATGATTGGATGAGATATTAACGTTGAAGTTTCTCGTCTGACCGAACGTGCATTTCATTCCATTGCTGATTAACGATGAGATTTGCTCAGTTGGACAGTTGGATCGACTCGGGCGGATAAAATATTAAATATTGACATGTTCTTAGGCATTGTTACGACGTTCCTGTTGAAAATCTCAACTAAATTAGGCTGGACCTGCTGTATTTTGAAATGGGTTTAACGAAAAAAGTTAATTTCAACAAAATAATAATTTAAAAAGTTCGTTATAATTTTTTTATTCTGATTCGGTAAATTTTCAAAAAAAAAATTGTTTAATTTTCATACAACCACTGATATCACAATTTACTTTTCAATGTTCCAATCATTTAATAATTGTGTTAAAATAAAAAACATAAGTCTGCTCTAACCTATCGATACAACGGGTTTTTACATTCATTATTGATTTGTTTGAAACAGTCCTTACCAGATCATTCTTTAACTTGTTCGTCAACTTTGAAGTTTGAGCATGCTTCACAGATCCTGTACGTATTTGTCTATCTCGAGGTTTAAAATTATTATCGATTGCTCCTCAGACTTGTTTGCTTTTCGAGGTTCGGTTTCCTTGAAAAAGTGTTTATAAACATTTCTTCTTCAATTAAGTGAACTGAGACCTCGGCAAACACACGCACACGCACACACATGCAATTTACACACATATAAATTTATTGACATTAAAAATATAAATATATACACACACGTGTGGTTTGCATAAACAGGTATGTGCTTACGTGTTTTTTGGTAAGAGTGTCTTCGTGTGTGTATGTGTGTGGCGTGTTTAGTTTTTTTTCTTCATTGTGAGTGTGTATCAATTTTTCAAACCTTTCTATTCACCGTCCGGCTCATGAAACAGTGGCTTATTGCAACGAGGAAAACAATTTTGCAAAAAATCTTGAATAAAAAATTAAAAATTGCTTCATGCTATGTGTTATTTTGTATCGCAAATAAATACATTGAACGAGTAACAACTTTTGTTAGCATATAAAAAGCAATGAACGCATTTTGTTGTAATTGCGTTAACATAATGAAGCCGACAATCATTGGAGGCAATCAGAAAATTAATGCAATTTAAAAAGGTAATGCAGCCTTCTATTTAATCAATCTCGTCTTAATTAAATTATGCCTGACGAAGCATTTTTTTTCTGCAAATACATGCTGAAGCGTCCTGCCTACGTACCCGGATCTCACGTACAATCCACGCATATCTGCACAGGCACGTATGATTGCGCTTGCATCTAAGAACTACAAACATACACACATGGAATCTGTATGAATCAACCTACATACATACGTACAATCTGTATAAATTCACATGCATATATACTATATGAATGAATTCACATACGTACAATCTGTATAAATTTACATTATTCATGACTTTACATACACACAGTCTGTATAAATCCCCATATTTGCAAACAGTTTGAATGAATTCACATACGTACAATCTGTATACATTCACAGACACGTCCACAATTTGCAGTCATTCTTTAAAGTCTTTTTGTATGTTTGTTTATGTTTGTTCAACTGACGCAGACCTTGCAAAAATATGTCAATATTTCGTAAGTAAGGACATTTCTTATATGTGCTACCAATAACATTTAGTCGTTATTTCATATGAATATAACTCTTTTGGAATTTAGTATTACGATTTAATACTTTTATGCAAGAGTTGTTACACAAGCTGTAAAACAAATTATTTGGAAATATTAATAGTAAATATGGAAATACATCACAATCTTTATGTTTCTATTTTTAAATGTACATTCACGTAATTTTGAATTTGCACTGTTTTTCATTCACTGAATAATTAAATGATTATATATATATATATATATATACATATATATATATACATATATATACATATATATATATATATACATATATAGAAACTTATTTTATATATCTATATACATATTTAGAAACATATTATATATATACATATATATATATATATATATATATATATATATATATATGTATTAACGAATATATATATATATCTTGACGAGAGAAGATTTTCGAACCATTTGCGTTTAGAGGCTTATAAACATACAAACAATGGCATAAAAGTACACATGTATGTATAAATGTCATTACGTATGTATGTATATTATGTATGTACGTACGTTTATAGGCACTGGCATACAAAACGCATTTCGTGAACCGCAGTAGTACATCTGAAGAGATATTTTTAGAAATTGTCAATGAAGTATCGAATAAACACACGAAACTGAGAAGTGATGTTGAGGAAGAGGAGGATGTAACACACCCGACGTTGCAACAATTATGACACATGCCATCTCCCATGTTGTGGAAGGATATTGAAAATAACATACATTACGAGAAAGTGTAGATTTATGCGTTGTTAGAGCTCTTCCAGAAATGAATAGTTTATTTGCTGTGTTACAGATTTGTCCGTATAAAAATATATGGCAATAGAATTATAGCCTAAGAATGGGTATACATTACTCAAACGTATTTGAATTTTCACACAAAATTTAGTATTTATATTCTAGTTTGTTTGTATCATACCTTGTTAATCAAAACTGACAAATTATTTTTTTGTCATATAGATCTGAATTTAAATATCACCAACTAATAACCATGTTTTTTATTATTATTTTATATCATGTTCAAAATTCATTAGTAGTTTTATCCATAAATTGAATATTCCATAAATTTTGAAATCTTTTTGTGATAAGTGCAAAATAAACAATTTTTAGTGATAATTTTTAATTTACAACATTTTGGATCATAAATTTCTGCTAAATGAAAATGCTACATCAAAACCTTTATAGAGTAACCGAGACTACAACATTTTTATATACGACGATAATTAATTGTAATGAATTCTTGGTTTTATCTGGACTTTTCATTTAAATCAGAATGTGCTTAGCTTATTAATTTTCTATTCTGGAAGGTTTTTGCCTCTGTTTCTTAGCGTTCGATTGATTCTGATTAATCGATAGTTGATTGATTGTTCTGATTCTTGCAATCTTCAGCACGCTAACTAAACTGCTTGACCTAATTTTTTTCCTCAAAAGATTAATTTTATAAATATGTCATAATTTAAAAAAATATACAAATACAAAGAATTAAATCTGCTGAATAAATAATTTTTTGGTTTTCAGTTCAAATCGTTATATATTTGTAGACATAAAAAGTTGCGCGCTCTTATTTTTTTTTAACAACGTCGCCCACAATTTGAATTTGGCTGCGAAAAATTCTCACGTTTTAATATTGTCAATGAATCTTATCTTGATTTCTTCAATTCGTAATTTTTTATCTGAATTTAAATTGTTTAAAATTGAAATTTGTTTCAATGTTTTGCCGAAGCTGTTTTTGATCTTGAAAGATGATCGCACAATTAAAATTTTCAAACTGCAAACAGTTAATTATAAAAATAATAATTTAAAAAAATTTTTAAAAATTTTAAAAATCTTTTGCTCTGCGAATCTCATTCAAAATAATGAATTCAAGCCTGGTATCTTCATTCAGCAGAAGGCATTAATCTATTGAATTGGTATGGCACGGATCAAATAGGAAATTGATAGGGTGGATTCGAAAAACTATTCAGTGTCTTTCATTCCATGCATGAACATCTACTTCTGAAAGTCGATTGAATGGCGTCGTTTGAAGAGCTTTTAATTTGTTTAAAAAATTCACTTAGAGATAATATGGTTATTTACAGCACTATAATTTGCTAAAGTGTCTATACAATTTTTTGAAATCTCTCAATACAATAAATAAACACTTTTATTATATTTTTTTTATTTATATAAGCTTTCAAAAATTATCTGTGCGACCTGAGATCTGTTCTTTTTGTCAACTTGAAGATTGGTTCAAGTAATTTAGATTTAATTTAGTGTAAACTTTTGGCCCATTTTGTCATGAAGATGTTTTGTAGATAATTTTTATTAGATTTTGTTTTCTTGTTTTGTTTCTCTAGTTCACGCAAGTTTGAGCGTGAGTAACGACCAGTCGGTACAGTTCAGCTGTCCTGCTGTTTCTCTCTGTCTGCACGAGATTTTTATGTATATATATATATATATAATATATATATATATATATTATATATATATATATTTACAATATTCTATAAATTCTACCGAATGTTTAATTATAAATTCTAACAATCGAACAAGATCGCGAGCAGCGACTGCTCCATCTCTCTCGAGAATTAGAAGTTAACGCCAAACATTCGGTAGAATTTATAGAATATTGTAAAAATTATGGTCTATTACCAATATATATATATATATATATATATATATATATATATATATATATATATATATATGTATATCAGGTTTTTCAAATCC